>NC_082714.1:83356333-83496333 GCF_030144855.1 Hypanus sabinus
GGATCACTGTACTGTGGGAGGAGTGGTGAGGAGGGATCACTGAACTGTGGGAGGGGTGGTGAGGAGGGAGCTTCTCGCTATGGGAGGGGTGGTGAGGAGGGATCACTGTACTGTGGGAGGGGCAGTGAGGAGGGATCACTGTACTGTGGGAGGAGTGGTGAGGAGGGATCACTGTTCTGTGGGAGGGGTGGTGAGGAGGGAGCTTCTCGCTATGGGAGGGGCAGTGAGGAGGGATCGCTGTACTGTGGGAGGGGCAGTGAGGAGGGATCACTGTACTGTGGGAGGGGTGGTGAGGAGGGATCACTGTACTGTGGGAGAGATGGTGTGGAGGGATCACTGTACTGTGGGAGGGGTGGTGAGGGGGGAGCTTCTCGCTATGGGAGGGGCAGTGAGGAGGGATCACTGTACTGTGGGAGGGGCAGTGAGGAGGGATCACTGTACTGTGGGAGGGGCAGTGAGGAGGGATCACAGTACTGGGATGGGTGGTGAGGAGGGTTCACTGTACTGTGGGAGGGGTGGTGAGGAGGGATCTGTACTGTGGGAGGGGTGGTGAGAGGGGTGCTTCTCTCTATGGGAGGGGCTGTGAGGAGGGATCACTGTACTGTGGGAGGGGTGGTGAGGAGGGAGCATCTCGCTGTGGGAGGGGTGGTGAGGAGGGAGTGCTGTATTGTGGGAGGGGAGGGGAAGAGGGAGCATCTCGCTGTGGGAGGGCGGTGAGGAGGGAGTGCTGTATTGTGGGAGGGGCAGTGAGGAGGGATCACTGTACTGTGGGAGGGGTGGTGAGGAGGGAGCATCTCGCTATGGGAGGGGCAGTGAGGAGGGATCACAGTACTGTGGGAGGGGTGGTGAGGAGGGTTCACTGTACTGTGGGAGGGGTGGTGAGGAGGGATCACTGTACTGTGGGAGGGGTGGTGAGGAGGGATCACTGTACTGTGGGAGGGGTGGTGAGGATCACTGTACTGTGGGAGGGGTGGTGTGGAGGGAGCTTCTCACTATGGGAGGGGCAGTGAGGAGGGATCACTGTACTGTGGGAGGGGTGGTGAGGAGGGAGCTTCTCACTATGGGAGGGGCAGTGAGGCGGGAGCATCTCGCTGTGGGAGGGCGGTGAGGAGGGAGTGCTGTATTGTGGGAGGGGCAGTGAGGAGGGATCACTGTACTGTGGGAGGGGTGGAGAGGAGGGAGTGCTGTATTGTGGGAGGGGAGGTGAGGAGGGAGCATCTCGCTGTGGGAGGGCGGTGAGGAGGGAGTGCTGTATTGTGGGAGGGGTGGTGAGGAGGGATCACTGTACTGTGGGAGGGGTGGTGAGGAGGGATCACAGTATTGTGGGAGGGGTGGTGAGGAGGGAGCATCACGCTCTGGGAGGGGTGGTGAGGAGGGATCACTGTACTGTGGGAGGGCCGTGAGGAGGGATCACTGTACTGTGGGAGGGGTGGTGAGGAGGGATCACTGTACTGTGGGAGGGGTGGTGAGGAGGGATCACTGTACTGTGGGAGGTGTGGTGAGGAGGGATCACTGTACTGTGGGAGGGGAGGTGAGGAGGGAGCTTCTCGCTATGGGAGGGATGGTGAGGAGGGATCACTGTACTGTGGGAGGGGTGGTGAGGAGGGATCTGTACTGTGGGAGGGGTGGTGAGGAGGAATCACTGTACTGTGGGAGGGGTGGTGAGGAGGGAGCTTCTCGCTATGGGAGGGATGGTGAGGAGGGATCACTGTACTGTGGGAGGGGTGGTGAGGAGGGATCTGTACTGTGGGAGTGGTGGTGAGGAGGAATCACTGTACTGTGGGAGGGGTGGTGAGGAGGGAGCTTCTCGCTATGGGAGGGATGGTGAGGAGGGATCACTGTACTGTGGGAGGGGTGGTGAGGAGGGATCACTGTACTGTGGGAGGGGTGGTGAGGAGGGATCACTGTACTGTGGGAGGTGTGGTGAGGAGGGATCACTGTACTGTGGGAGGGGAGGTGAGGAGGGAGCTTCTCGCTATGGGAGGGATGGTGAGGAGGGATCACTGTACTGTGGGAGGGGTGGTGAGGAGGGATCTGTACTGTGGGAGGGGTGGTGAGGAGGAATCACTGTACTGTGGGAGGGGTGGTGAGGAGGGAGCTTCTCGCTATGGGAGGGATGGTGAGGAGGGATCACTGTACTGTGGGAGGGGTGGTGAGGAGGGATCTGTACTGTGGGAGGGGTGGTGAGGAGGAATCACTGTACTGTGGGAGGGGTGGTGAGGAGGGATCACTGTACTGTGGGAGGGGTGGTGAGGAGGAATCACTGTACTGTGGGAGGGCGGTGAGGAGGGAGTGCTGTACTGTGGGAGGGGTGGTGAGGAGGGAGCATCTCGCTGTGGGAGGGCGGTGAGGAGGGTGTGCTGTATTGTGGGTGGGGCGGTGAGGAGGGAGTGCTGTATTGTGGGAGGGGAGGTGAGGAGGGAGCATCTCGCTGTGGGAGGGCGGTGAGGAGGGAGCTCTGCACTGTGCAAAGTTGAGGGAGAATTCAACAAGCTCCAGAGTTTCCTTCCTAAACCTCTCAGCCCATCTCCCTCCCGCTAACTTCAAGTGTAACACACACTCTGTTTTAATTCCTAAATAACAAAGATCCATTCAGTAGCATACATGCTAATTATGCAAGTCGCCTGCTAATTACTATTTACGAAGTTTAAAAAAATCTGTCTGGACGTTCCATCACTGAATGGAATTTGGGTTTTTTCAGATGTCACTTTAATGATACTCAAAATGCTTTTTATTTTGGAGTATTTGTAAATACTGGATCTGTAATTATCCCCTCCCACCACTCCAGAGATTTAAAATTACAAATTCCCTTTAAAGGACAGAACACTGGCCGCAGAGGCTGAGATGCTGCGGTTCCTTGATCCAGTTCATTCACAACTCTACGGTAACCGGCCCGTCTCGTCCAAAGTCACAAAGCACAGACACAAGAGACCTCTGGAAACTCTTCCTCTTCTTTACACTCATTTTCATTTATACTAATTTGTATTTTTTTATGTATTGCATTATGTATTGTAAAGCAACAAACTTTCACCATACACCTTTGACATAAAGAGCATAAGACCATAACCTATTGGAGCAGATTTGGGCCATTCAGCCCATCAAGCCTGTTCCACCATTTCACCGTAGGTGACCCAACAACCCTCCCAGCCACCATATCCCTTCATGCCCTGACTGATCAAGAATCTATCAACCTCTAACTATACCCGATGACTTGCCCTCCACAGCCAATTGAGGCAACGAATTCCACAGATCTACCGCTCTCTGACTAAATAAATTCCTCATCCGTTCCGTTCTAAATGGATGTCCCTCAATTCTGAAGCTGTCCTGTCTCTGGTCCTGGACTCTCACACCATCGGAAACATCCTTTCTACATCCACTCTATCAAGGCCCTTCACCGTTCACTGAGGCCACCCCTTATTCTTCTGAATTCCACTGAGTATAGGCACAGAGCCATAAAGTGTTCTTCAATCCCGGAATCATTTTCGTGACTCTCTCCAGTTTCAGCACATCCTTTCTAAGAGAGGGGACCCAAAACTGCTCTCAATACTCCCAGTGAGGCCTCACCAGTGCTTTACAAAGTCTCAATATCACATCCTTGCTTTTGTATTCTAGCCTTCTCGAAATGAATGCTAACATTGCATTTGCCTTCCTCATCACCGACTCAACCTGCAGATTAACGTTTAGAACCTGCACAGTTCTGCCAAATCCCTTTGCACCTCAGATTTTTTAATTTTCTCTCCATTTAGAAACTATTCTATGCTTTTATTTCTTCTACCAAAGTACATGACCGTACACTACATCACACCATTTTCCATCTGCGCTCTTTACCCGTTCACCTAATCTGTCTAAGTTATTCTATAGACTCTCTACTTCCTCAAATCTACCTGTCCCTCCATTAATCCTCATGTGGTCTGCAAACTTGGCCACAAAGCCAAGTCATCGTCCAAGTCATTGACATATAATGTAAAAAGTAGTGGTCCCAACACTTGTGGAACACCACTAGTCACCGTCAGCCAACTAGAAAAGGCTCCCTTTATTCCCACTCTTTGCCTCCTGCCAATCAGCCGCTGCTTCATCCTTGCTAGAATCTTTCCTGTGATACCGTGGGCTCATGGCTTGTTAAACAGCTTCGTGCATGGCACTGTGTCAAAAACCTTCTGAAAATCCAAATACACAACATCCACCAACTTTCCTGTGTCTATCCTACTCATTGTTTCTTCAAAGAATTCCAACAGATTTGTCAGGCAAGATTTTCCCTTGAGGAAATTGTGCTGACTACGGCCTATTTTATCATGGGACTCCAAGTATCCTGAAACCACATCCTCAACAATCGATTCCAGCATTTTTCCAACCACTGAGGTCAGACTAACTGGCCTATAATTTCCTTTCTTCTGCCTCTCTGCCTTCTTGAAGAGCGGAGTGACATTTCCAATTTTCCAGTCCTCTGGAACCATGCCAGAATCTAGTGATTCGTGAAAGATCATTACTAATGCCTCCACAATCTCTTCAGCCATCTTTTTCTGAACCCTGATATGTAAACTATCTGGTCCAGGTGATTTATCGACGTTCAGACCTTTCAGCTTCCCAAGCAACTTCTCCCCAGTGATGGCAACTTCACTCACTCCTACCCCCTGACACTCTCAACTTCCAGCACACTGCTAGACTGATACAAAATACTTCTTCAGTTCATTCACAATTTCCTTGTCCCCATCACTACCACTGCTGCATCATTTTTGAACAGTCCAAAATGCACTCTCACCTCTCTTTCACACTCTATGTATCTGAAGAAACTTTTAGTATCCTCTTCAATGTTACTGGCTAACCTACCTTCATATTCCATCTCTTCCTTCTTAATTGCTTTTCTTGTTAGCCTCTGTTGCTTTTGAAAGTCTTCCCAATCCATTAGTTTTGCTCTATTTTCTGCCCTCTCTTTGGCTTTTATGTTGGTTTTGACTTACTTTGCCAGCCACGGTTGTGTCATCTTTCCTTTAGAATACGTCTTCCTCTTTGGGATGTATACATCCTGTGCCTCCCAAATTGCTTCCAGAAATTCCAGCCATTGCTGCTCTGCCATCATCCCTGCCAGTGTTCCCTTTCAATCAACTTTGTCCAGCTCCTCTCTCATGCCTCTGTAATTCCCTTTACTCCACTGGAATACTGGTACATCTGGCTTTAGCTTCTCCTTCCCAAACTGCAGGGTGAATTCATATTATGATCACTGGCTCCTCAGGGTTCTTTTACTTTAAGGTCTCTAATCAATTCTGGTTCATTGCACAACACCCAATCCAGAATAGCCAGTGGGCTCAACCATGAGCTGCTCTAAAAGGCCATCTCGTAGACATTCTAGAAACTTCCCCCACTTGGGATCCAGCACCAACCTGATATTCCTCATCTACCTGCAGATCGAAGTCCCTCATGACTGTTGTAACATGCCCTTTTGGCATATGATTTCTATCTCCTGTTGTAATTTGTAGACCACATCCTGTTTCGGGGCTTGTATACAACTCCCATCAGGGTCTTTTCTCCCTTGCAGTTCCTTAGCTCTATCCACAAACGATTCAACACCTTCCACCCGATGTCACCTCTTTCTAATGATTTGATTTCAGTTTTTACCGACAGAGCTATGTCACTCCCTCTGCCTACCTGCTTGTCTTTTCAATGCAATGTCTATCTTTGGACATTAAGCTCCCAACTATAATCTTTTATTTTCAGTCACGATTCAGTGATGTACATGCCAATCTGTAACTGTTCTACGTTCATCTACATTATTTCATATTCTACACTAAGTCAAACATAACATCTCCACTGCTGTATTCAGCCTTATCAATCTCAGCAACCTTTTACGTTGCAGCTTGTCCTGTTGACGGCAATTTTGCCCAATCATTGGCCTCTCCTTGCCTGTAGTCTCACTACACATTGCTTCTGTTTCTAGTGAACTATCTCGTCCTCGGTCTATCCCTCCGGTTCCCATCCCCTCCCACTCTAGCCAACCTGCCCACAAGGATATTGGTCCCCCTTGGGTTCAGGTGTAACCCGTCCCTTTTGCACAGGTGGTACCTTCACCAGGAGAGATCCCAATGAGCCAGAAATCTGAAACCCTGCCCCTGCACCAGTTCCTCACACACGCATTCATGTGCCAAATCATCCTAGTCTTACCCTCACTGGCACGTGGCATGGACAGTAATCCAGAGATCACGACCCCTAGGTCCTGTTTTCCAACTCCCTAAAATCTCTTTTCAGGATCTGCCCAACTTTTCCACCTATATAATTGGTGCCAATATGTACCAAGATTTCTAACTGGTCACCCTGTCCCTTTAGAACGAAACATAGGAAACCTACAGCGCAATACAGGCCCTTTGGCCCACAAAGCTGTCCTTTCTTGGGTAAGAACGTGTCCTTACCTGAGAAATTACCTAGGGTTACCCATAGCCCTCTATTTTTCTGAGCTCCATGTACCTGTCCAGGAGTCTCTTAAAAGACCCTATCGTCTCTGCCTTTACCACCGTTGCTGGCTGCCCGTTCCATGCACTCACCACTCTCTGCGTAAAAAACTTACTCCTGACATCTCCTCGGTACCTACTCCCCAGCACCTTAAACCTGAGTCCTCTTGTGGCAACCATTTCCACCCTGGGAAAAAGCCTCTGACTATCCACACGATCAATGCCTCTCATCATCATCTTATACACCTCTATCAGGTCACCTCTCATCCTCTGCTGTTCCAAGGAGAAAAGGCCGAGTTCTCACAAGCCATGCTCCCCAATCCAGGCAACGTCCTTGTAAATCTCCTGCCATGGACCTGATCCGAGACACCCCTGACCCTGGCACCAGGGAGGCAACACACCATCGGATGTCCTATTGCACCCAGAGTCTCGTCTCTGTCCCTCTGACTATGGAATCTCCCATCAACACCTCCCCCCTGTTCTCTTCAGCACCAGACTCAGTGCCCGAGCTCCCCCCAGGTAGATCGACTTCCTCAACAGTATCTAAAGTGTTACACTTGTTACTGGGGGGAGCGGCCACAGGGGCACTCTGCACTGTCTGCCCACGTCCCTTCCTTCTCCTGCCGGTCACCCAGTCCCCAGCCTCCTGCAACCTATCGCAATCTGGTGCTGAGGCCTGGAAAATCTTCAACCCACAGAGCGCCGGAGGAATTTAAATCAATGTTACAGGCCGAAGGGTCCCTATAAAAATCTATAAATTGCCAAAACTAACATGCAAAGAAAGGAATAATGAGGTTTTCTTTATGGACCTGACGGCAAAGGAGAAGAGATGAGTGTGTGTTTTCACACTCCTGTACCTCCTCCCTGGTGGTAGTAATGAGAAGAGGACGTGTCCCTGGTCTCGAGAGTTCTTACTGACGGATGCCGCCGCTTGACTGTGTTATGAATGTACCACAGCTCTGAGGGGCCGAAGGGTGCGGGGTAGCCCCCTCCTTCCGGAGAATCGCAAGATCACTATTGATTTGGGTCAGGAGACCCAGGAAATGAGAGAGAGAGACGTGTGGAATGTCTCGTTCCCCTGGCGTTATGAAGCTACGGGACACGGCCATTCTCTCATGAAGACGAACTTGTGTATTGCAATACTGTGCTACGTGGAAGCCCTCGGGCAAAGTGGGCTGGTTGAGGGAGGGATTGCATCACCCCCAACCTGACTGACATCTGAGACCCTGTGAGTCAGGATAAAAGAGGGTCTGTGGGAACAGCCCCTCAGACGCACCAGAAGAAACGCTAGCGATCCCGTAATAGCGGAAGCCGGTGGGAGGAGGCCACGTGCGTTCAGTTCCATTTGCCCCGGAACCGGTGGCTTTTACCACGGAAAAACGGCTTTTAGCTAACAACGGGGAAACCAACTCCCAAAAGACTCTCTAAGGATTGACCTCATAAAACGACTGGGCAAGTTTAACCCATCTTTCTCTCAAACCGAAACGCTGCAGCTTGAACGAACTAACAGTGACTTTTATATTTCCATCGGACAGTACATTATCCCCTAGACAATGATAGAGCTATTTCTTATTGATTATTATTATACCCGCGCTTTTAGATTCAGTATTGACGACGTATATTACCTGTATGTTTGCATTGATCTTATTTTTGTGTCTCTTTATCAATAAATACTGTTAAAAATAGTAACATCAGACTTCAACGGACCTCTCTATCTGTGCTGGTAAGTGACCCAGTTACGGGGTTCGTAACAATGGTGAGGAGGGTTGTGCCCTTGATGGAGCTGGAAACCTCTTGTGTTCCTGTGCTTAGGAGCCTCTCTAGCTGTCTGTGAGAGAACTGCTTAGAATGCTCTCCAGCCTACATGCATCGCCAGGAGTCTTTGGTGGCTCCCAATGACGAGCCTTCTTCGTGAACACGGCAACAGAGTCAGGAGGGGACGTGAGTGAGGTGAGGAGATTGGCTGAGTGGTGTCACAATCTTGCACTCGGCGCCCGTGAGACAGAGGATTCGGTTGTGGGCATCAGGAAGGGGACCTCAAGGGAACGCGCACCAGTCCTCACTGAGGGATCAGCGGTTCCTGGGTGTCAGCATCTCTGAGGATCTACCCTGTGCCCAACACCTTGCAAAGAAAAGCAGGACGGCGGCGACATTTCATTAGGGGCCTGAGGAGGATTGGCTGGGTTGCTGTCGGGTATGGAGAGGCCACGGCACGGGATCGGAAAAGGCTGCAGAGCATTGCAGAGTCAGCCAGCTCCAACGGGTGCAACTCGCCTCCCCAGGATCCCGGACATCTCCGAAAGGTGATGCCTCTAAAGTCCACGTCCAGCGGGACAAACAAACATCACAAACTGGGGGTCTTTGATTTAACGTACATCACAGTGCTGGAACAGAGAGCACACTGGTAAATCTGAGGGGTGTAGAGGATTTTGGGTATAGGGATGGTGGTGCACCGACAGAGGGGTGTGGGACAGGTGGCAGAGGAGTGCCAGGGGCACACTCAGCCCTGAGACGCCAGGCAAGATTCCAAACAATTGCTTTATTGATCATTATAGAAAGTCTCTCCGCTGCTTCCTACTCCCTCCCCCTTTACCAACTATGATTCCCCTCTCCCTGCCCCTTCCCACTCTCAGTCCACAGTAGAGACCCATATCAGAATCAGGTTTATCATCACTCACATATATCAAGAAATTTGCTTTTATTTTTGTGGCAGCAGTACAGTGCAATACATAAAATTACTACAGTATTGTGCACCCTAGTGATATATACACAATAAGCCTGAGACTTTTGCACCATACTAGAGATAAAATATAATGGTAATTTATAGTGTTTTTTATTATGTATTGCAATGTACAGCTGCCACACATAACAAATTTCACGATGTTTTCTGGTGATATTAAACCTGATTCTGATTTGAGCAGCAGGGAAGAAGCTGTTCTTGTCCGACTGTCCAGGCTTCCGAGCTCCAGTATCTTCTCCCAGAAGGTCGGGTGGGAATCGGTGGTGATACAGTTGGCCTCCTGAAGCCACACACTGTGAAGGCAGACCAGATGGAAGGAGGTGACGACCCTGGGACAGTGTTTGAGACTTTCTACAGGTTCTGTCAGTCCAGTATAGATTGGTTGCCTACCCAACTGAGATACAACCCATCAGGAGACTTTTGCAGCCCCTCTGTAGAAATTTGAGAGAATCCAATCTTCTGCGGTTTTGAGGAAAGGCCAACGTGTGTGCGAGTATCGGACTGTGTTGCGTGTAGCTAGGCTGGAGGTGTGTCATGGATGAAGTTTTGCATCTCATTCCTAACATAATTGTATCATTGTGATAGTTAAAAATACCTTGACAAGAATTTCATTCTTTTAAAAGGAAGCATGTGGCAGGAGAGATATGACAGGTATGAACATAGAACATAGAAAACCTACATCACAATACAGGCCCTTCGGCCCACAATGCTGTGCCGAACATGTCCCTACCTTAGAAATTACCTAGGGTTACCCATAGCCTCTATCTTCCTGAGCTCATTGTACCTGTCCAGGAGTCTCTTAAAAGACCCTACCGTCTCCACCACCGTCACCGGCAGCCCATTCCACTCTCAGTGTAAAAAAACATACCCCTGACATCTCCTCTGTACCTGCTTCCAGGCACCTTAAACCTGTGTGTCCTCTCATGTCAGCCATTTCCACCCTGGGAAAAAGCCTCTGACTATCCACACGATCAATGCCTCTCATCATCTTATACACCTCTATCAGGTCACCTCTCATCCTCTGTCACTCCAAGGAGAAAAGGCCGAGTTCACTCAACCTATTCTCATAAGACATGCTCCCCAATCCAGGCAACATCCTTGTAAATCTCCTCTGCACCCTTTCTGTGGTTTCCACATCCTTCCTGTAGTGAGGTGACCAGAACTGAGCACAGTACTCCAAGTGGGGTCTGACCAGGGTCCTATATAGCTGCAACATTACCTCTCAACTCTTGAACTCAATCCCATGGTTAATGAAGGCCAATACACCGTACGCATTCTTAACCACAGAGTCAACCTGCGCAGCTGCTTTGAGTGTCCTATGGACTCGGACCCCAAGATCCCTCTGATCCTCCACACTGCCAAGAGTCTTACCATTAATACTATATTCTGCCATCATATTTGACCTACCAGAATGAACCACCTCACACTTATCTGGGTTGAACTCCATCTGCCACTTCTCAGCCCAGTTTTGCATCCTATCAATGTTCTGCTGTAACTTCTGACACACTACCCACAACACCCCCAACCTTTGTGTCATCAGCAAACCTACTAACCCTTCCCTCCACTTCCTCATCCAGGTCATTTATAAAAATCACGAAAGCCTGCAGGAAGCAGCGCATGGTTGTCCCTTGACTGGCTGGTAGATAGAAAGCAAAGGGTAGCGGTGAATGGGTGTTTCTCGGAATGGCAGGTGGTGACTAGTGGGGTGCCACAGGGCTCGGTATTGGGACCACAGCTGTTTACGATTTACGTCAACGATTTAGATGAAGGCATTGAGAACATCATCAGCAAATTTGCTGATGATACTAAGCTGGGTGGCAGTGTGACATGTGATGAGGATGTCAGGAGAATTCAGGGTGACTTGGATAGACTGAGTGAGTGGGCAGATACTTGGCAGATGACATTTAATGTGAATAAATGTGAGTTTGGGAGTAAGAACAGGAAGGCAGATTATTATCTGAACGGTGTAGAGTTAGGTAAGGGAGAAATACAAAGAGATCTAGGAGTCCTTGTTCATCAGTCACTGAAGGTGAATGAGCAAGTGCAGCAGGCAGTGAAGAAGGCTAATGGAATGTTGGCCTTTATTACAAAAGGAATTGAGTACAAGAGCAAGGAAATCCTCTTGCATTTGTACAGAGCCCTGGTGAGACCACACCTGGAGTATTGTGTACAGTTTTGGTCTCCAGGGTTAAGGAAGGACATCCTGGCTGTAGAGGAAGTGCAGCGTAGATTCACGAGGTTAATTCCTGGGATGTCTGGACTGTCTTACACAGAGATGTTAGAGAGACTGGGCTTGTACATGCTGGAATTAAGGAGATTGAGAGGGGATCTGATTGCAACATATAAGATTATTAAGGGATTGGACAAGATAGAGGCAGGAAATATGTTCCAGATGCTGGGAGAGTCCAGTACCAGAGGGCATGGTTTGAGAATAAGGGGTAGGTCATTTAGGACAGAGTTAAGGAAAAACTTCTTCCCCCAGAGAGTTGTGGGGGTCTGGAATGCACTGCCTCGGAAGGCAGTGGAGGCCAATTCTCTGGATGCTTTCAAGAAGGAGCTAGATAGATATCTGATGGATAGGGGAATCAAGGGATATGGGGACAAGGCAGGAACTGGATATTGATAGTAGATGATCAGCCATGATCTCAAAATGGCGGTGCAGGCTTGAAGGGCCGAATGGTCCACTTCTGCACCTATTGTCTATTGTCTAATACCCTGACTGGATGCATCACAGTCTGGGGTGGCATTTCAAACGTAAAAACATGGACGATAGAGAAATGGAGGGTTAAGTAGGAGGGTATTCGACTGATCTTAGAGTAGATTCAAAGGCTGGCACAGCATTGTGGGCTGAATGGCCTGCGCTGTACCGTGTTCTAAGAAGCTGCAGATACATCATGGGCTCCCCACCATCGGTCGTATCTACAGGAGACGCTGCCTCAACAAGGCCACGTCCACGATCAAAGATCCCACCATCGGGCAGGAGGTACAGAAGCCTGGAGTCCCACCCCACCAGGGTCAGGAACAGCGACTTCCCGTCAACCGTTCGGTTCCTGACCGGACCGGCACAACCCCAGTCAGTACAGAAACACTCGAGACCGCCTCCTGCGCCAGCACGGACTTGTCGCTGTGTTTCTGCACTGAATGTCCTGCTCTGCACAGTTTTGTTTTGCTCAGTCTTTTATAACTTATCTAATTTGTGTACATCCTTTTACGCACGTTGTCTGTAGCTACGTGCCTGCAAGCTAATTTTCCATGATACAGCACAGCCACTGGTTCTCATAGCAATGAACTTGACTGGGCTTGTTAGCAACAATACCAGATAAACTTGTCTCTATGGAATTACAGTGGAATGTGCAACCTGAATAGACTCAACAAGCTCTGCCTTGCACAAGCTATCTTTTCACCACAATCAGGCTTCGCTTTGTACCGTGATCTCCTGGCTGACTCCATCGACCGGACAGCTCATCCCTGAGGAATTCTGGTCCTCGCCCGGCCCCCTTTTAAAGATTTGGATAAAGATTAGCTTCTATTCGTCACACACACAACGAAGCACGACGTGCCTGCAAGTATCACCACTTTTCTGTCACCATTCATTCCCTGTCCCTTGCAACCTAAACCTGATCAATTCCCGGCACCTCATGTTCGGCAAGTGCACTTTAGGAGCAAGTTAAAAGTGAATTAATTACATATCGGACCCTGAGATTCATTTTCTTGCAGGCGTTCACAGTAAATCCAAGGTCCAAGAAAGTCAATGGAACCAATGTAAGACTGCACCCAACAGGAATAAAGGCACAGACTATCTTCTAAACGGGGAGAAAAACTCAGAAATCAAAGGTGCAAGAGGGACTTGGGAGGATTCCGTAAAGGTTGGGTCAGTGGCAAATCCAATGTTAACGTTCATTTCAAGAGAACTAGAATACAAAAGTAAAGAGGCTTGGAATATCGTGAGTCGCTTTGGGCCCCTTATTTAGGAATGGATGTGCTGGCATTGGAGAGGATCTAGAGAAGGTGCACGAGAGTGATCCTGGGAATGAAAGGGTTAATGTATGAGGAGCATTTGATGGCTCTGGGCTTGTACTTGCTGGAGTTTAGAAGAATAAGGGAGGAACTCATTGGAATTTATCAAATATTGAAAGGCCTAGCTAGAGTGGATGTGAAGAGGATGTTTCCTATAGTGGGGGAGTCTAGGACCAGAGGGCACAGATAGAGTGGATGTGGAGAGGATGTTTCCTATAGTGGGGGAGTCTAGGACCAGAGGGCACAGATAGAGTGGAAGTGGAGAGGATGTTTCCTATAGTGGGGGAGTCTAGGACCAGAGGGCACAGATAGAGTGGATGTGAAGAGGATGTTTCCTATAGTGGAGGAGTCTAGGACCAGAGGGCACAGATAGAGTGGAAGTGGAGAGGATGTTTCCTATAGTGGGGGAGTCTAGGACCAGAGGGCACAGATAGAGTGGAAGTGGAGAGGATGTTTCCTATAGTGGGGGAGTCTAGGACCAGAGGGCACAGATAGAGTGGAAGTGGAGAGGATGTTTCCTATAGTGGGGGAGTCTAGGACCAGAGGGCACAGATAGAGTGGAAGTGGAGAGGATGTTTCCTATAGTGGGGGAGTCTAGGACCAGAGGGCACAGATAGAGTGGAAGTGGAGAGGATGTTTCCTATAGTGGGGGAGTCTAGGACCAGAGGGCACAGATAGAGTAGAAGTGGAGAGGATGTTTCCTATAGTGGGGGAGTCTAGGACCAGAGGGCACAGATAGAGTGGAAGTGGAGAGGATGTTTCCTATAGTGGGGGAGTCTAGGACCAGAGGGCACAGATAGAGTGGATGTGAAGAGGATGTTTCCTATAGTGGAGGAGTCTAGGACCAGAGGGCACAGATAGAGTGGATGTAGAGAGGATGTTTCCTATAGTGGGGGAAGTCTAGGACCAGAGGGCACAGATAGAGTGGAAGTGGAGAGGATGTTTCCTATAGTGGGGGAGTCTCGGACCAGAGGGCACAGCCTCAGAATAGAGGGACATCCCTTTAGAACCAGGGATGAGGAGGATTTTCTTAACTAGAGAGTGGGGAATTTGCAGAATTCATTGCCACAAATGGGTGTGAGGCCAAGACATTGGGTATATTTAAAACAGAGTTTGTTAAATTCTTGATTAGTCAGGGCATCAAAGGTTATGGAGAGAAGGCAGGGAGAATGAGAGGGATAGTAAATGAACCATGATGGAATGCTGGAGCAGATTTGATGGGCTGAGTGGCCTCATTCTGACCCTATGTCCTATGGACTACCAGTTCTGACTTATGGGGAAATAGGAATGGTGTTTGGTTCTATTATCGCCCCCTGACTGACCCCATGGCAATGACTTACTTCTGCTGCCCTCCTGTCCTTACCCTTCCTTGCAACTTAAACTGAGCATTTCCATCCATTCCCCCCACGGACGCTGACTGACTAACACCCTTTTGCCTGCAGGCCAGGTGAGTTGTACCTGCTCGGATTTCACCCTCGCTCCGCAGACTGTTGGACGATCCGGCTTGGCGCTCCTTCTTCCCGGACAGTTGCCATCGAGCCCGGCTCGTCCTTTAGCAATAGCAGCCACCTTGGAGCCAGTGTTGTGTCCCACAACTGGAGGAAATAGGCCGCTCAGCCCCTCGAGTCTCCTCGCCGCCCTCCAACTCGAGCATAATCACAGAATGAAGCCGTTCAATCATGGCTAATGTTGTTCCGGCCCTGCTTTCTCTCGGTGACAGTATTCCTGTACCAATGAAGAACCTATTAATCTCTGCCTTACAAACACCCTTTGTCCCAATGAATTCCACAGATTCACCACCCTTTGGGCTAAAGAAATTCCTCCTCATCTCAGTTCTAAAGGGCTGTGCCCTAGAATCCTGTACTCTACTACCATGAGGAACCCCCTCTTCATATCCACTCTATCCAGCCCATTCAGTATCTGAGAGGCTTCAGATCTGCCTTGTCCATCACCCGTTCTTCCAACAATGTACCTCCCTCCTCTTCAATGACCCACCCCTAGCGATCCATTTCCCACAGCCTCCGGTGGAGAATTCCAGAGGCTCCCCACCTCTGTGAAAAATGGCCGCCCGCTGATAACTTGATGAGAGTGTTCATATCCATCTCTGGTCCTGCACCCTCCAATCTCTGTTCGTTACACCACCTCCCCGTCTCTGTTCGTTACACCCCCTCCCCGTCTCTGTTCATTACACCCTTTCCCTGTCACTGTTTGTTACACCCCCTCCCCGTCTCTGTTTGTTATACCCCTTCCCTGTCACTGTTCGTTACACCCCCTCCCCGTCTCTGTTTGTTACACCACTTCCCTGTCACTGTTCGTTACACCCCCTCCCCATCTCTGTTTGTTACACCCCTTCCCTGTCACTGTTCGTTACACCCCCTCCCCGTCTCTGTTCATTACACCCTTTCCCTGTCACTGTTTGTTACACCCCCTCCCCGTCTCTGTTTGTTACACCCCTTCCCTGTCACTGTTCGTTACACCCCCTCCCCGTCTCTGTTTGTTACACCGCTTCCCTGTCACTGTTCGTTACACCCCCTCCCCATCTCTGTTTGTTACACCCCTTCCCTGTCACTGTTCGTTACACCCCCTCCCCGTCTCTGTTTGTTACACCCCTTCCCTGTCTCTGTTACACTCTATCTCTGTTTGTTACACTCCCTCCCTGTCTCTGTTACACCCCCTCCGTCTCTGTTCATCATCGCCAGAGGCTAGCAATCTCCTCCCTCACCTTCCACAGTAGTCTGGGGTACATCTCACCCAGTCCCGGTGACTTATCCAACTTGATGCTTTCCAAAAGCTTCAGCACATCCTCTCCCTTAATATCTACATAGTCAAGCTTTTCAATCCGCTGTAAGTCATCCCTACAATCGGCAAGATCCTTTTCCGTAGTGAATCCTGAAGCAAAGTATTCATTAAGTACCTCTGCTATCTCCAGTTCCATACACACTTTCCCACTGTCACACTTGTTTGGTCCTATTCTTTCATGTCTTATCCTCTTGCTCTTCATGTGCTTGTAGAATGCCTTGGGGTTTTCCCTAATCCTGTCCGCCAAGGCCTTCTCAAAGCCCCTTCTGGCTCTTCTAATTTCATTCTTAAACTCCTTCCCATTAGCCTTATAATCTTCTAGATTCATATCATTACCTTATTTTTTTTAACCTTTTGTAAGCTCTTCTTTTTTCTTGACTAGATTTACAACAGCCTTTGTGCACCATGGTTCCTGTACCCTACCATCCTTTCCATGTCTCATTGGAACATACCGATGCAGAACTCCACGCAAATATACCCTGAACATTTGCTACATTTATTTGCAAACGTTTCACTGAGAATATCTGTTCCCAATTTTTGCTTCCAAGTTCCTACCTGATAGCCTCATATTTCCCATTAAATTAAAACCCTTTCCCAACTTGTCTATTCCTATCCCTCTCCAATGCTATGGTAAAGGAGATAGAATTGTGATCACTATTTCCAAAATGCTCTCTCACTGAGAGATCTGTCACCTGACCAGGTTAATTTCCCGATACCAGATCAAGTACAGCCTCTGCTCTTGTAGGCTTATCTACATTTTGTGTCAAGAAACCTTTCTGAACACACCTAAAAAACTCCACACCATCTAAACCCCTTGCTATAGGGAAATGTCAATCGATATTCGGGAAATTAAAATCTCCCACCACGACAATCCTGTTATTATTACACCTTTCCAGAATCTGCTGTAACCCTATCTATTCCTTGATGTCCCTGTTACTATTGGGCAGCCTATAAAAACACCCAGTAGAGTTATCAACACTTCCTGTTCCTGACCTCCAACCACAGAGACTCAGTAGACAATTCATCCATGACTTCCTCCTTTGCTGCAGCCGTGACACCATCTCTGATCAGCAGTGCTACGCCCCCACCACTTTTGCCTCCCTCCCTGTCCTTTCTGAAACATCTAAAGCCCGGCAGAAACAGAAACAGGCTTATTATCATCTGATAATGGGGAGTTTAAAGGGTGTGGGAAGGAGGGACCCAGGTGGATGTAGAAGGAACATGGAAACAGTGGCCCCTGCGTTTAAAGGGAGCAATAAACAGGATGCCAGTAGGTTTAGAGAGATTGGGAAGCAGGGTCCCAGATGGGATTGAAGGGAACGGGGGAACACGGTAATAGTCAGATTAAATTGTGTGGTAAAAAGGATCTTTAATAAAGATGCCAGGTGACCTGGATTTTCAAGCATTTTTATAGGGGATGTCGTCAGATTTCTAGCTCATGTAAAAGTGGGCGATCGGATTTCTGAGACGGACAGTGGGTGATCGGATTTCTGAGACGGATAGTGGGTGATCGGATTTCTGAGACGGAAAGTGGGCGATCGGATTTCTGAGACGGAAAGTGGGCGATCGGATTTCTGAGACGGACAGTGGGTGCTCGGATTTCTGAGACGGACAGTAGGTGACCGGATTTCTGAGACGGAGAGTGGGTGATCGGATTTCTGAGATGGACAGTGGGTGATCGGATTTCTGAGATGGAAAGTGGGTGATCGGATTTCTGAGAAGGAGAGTGGCTGATCGGATTTCTGAGATGTGCAGTGGGTGATCGGATTTCTGAGAAGGAGAGTGGGTGATCGGATTTCTGATATGGAGAGTGGGTGATCGGATTTCTGAGAAGGAGAGTGGGTGATCGGATTTCTGAGACGGACAGTGGGTGATCGGATTTCTGAGACGGAGAGTGGGTGATCGGATTTCTGAGATGGGGAGTGGGTGATCGGATTTCTGATATGGACAGTGGGTGTTCGGTTTTCCGAGACGGACAGTGGGTGATCGGATTTCTGAGATGGAAAGTGTGTGATTGGATTTCTGAGACGGAGAGTGGGTGATCTGATTTCTGAGACGGAAGTGGGTGATTGGATTTCTGAGATGGACAGTGGGTGATCGGATTTCTGAGACGGACAGTGGGTGATCGGATTTCTGAGACGGACAGTGGGTGATCGGATTTCTGAGATGGACAGTGGGTGATCGGATTTCTGAGATGGACAGTGGGTGATCGGATTTCTGAGAAGGAGAGTGGCTGATCGGATTTCTGAGATGTGCAGTGGGTGATCGGATTTCTGAGAAGGAGAGTGGGTGATCGGATTTCTGATATGGAGAGTGGGTGATCGGATTTCTGAGACGGACAGTGGGTGATCGGATTTCTGAGAAGGAGAGTGGGTGATCGGATTTCTGAGACGGACAGTGGGTGATCGGATTTCTGAGGCGGAGAGTGGGTGATCGGATTTCTGAGATGGGGAGTGGGTGATCGGATTTCTGATATGGACAGTGGGTGTTCGGTTTTCCGAGACGGACAGAGGGTGATCGGATTTCTGAGATGGAAAGTGTGTGATTGGATTTCTGAGACGGAGAGTGGGTGATCTGATTTCTGAGACGGAAGTGGGTGATTGGATTTCTGAGATGGACAGTGGGTGTTCGGATATCTGAGATGGGGAGGGGGTGATCGGATTTCTGAGATGGGGAGTGGGTGATCGGATTTCTGAGAAGGAGAGTGGGTGATCGGATTTCTGAGATGGACAGTGGGTGATCGGATTTCTGAGAAGGAGAGTGGCTGATCGGATTTCTGAGACGGAGATTGGGTGATCGGATTTCTGAGACGGACAGTGGGTGATCGGATGTCTGAAACGTAGAGTGGGTGATCGGATTTCTGAGACGGGGAGTAGGTGATCGGATTTCTGAGATGTGCAGTGGGTGATCGGATTTCTGAGAAGGAGAGTGGGTGATCGGATTTCTGATATGGAGAGTGGGTGATCGGATTTCTGAGACGGACAGTGGGTGATCGGATTTCTGAGAAGGAGAGTGGGTGATCGGATTTCTGAGACGTACAGTGGGTGATCGGATTTCTGAGGCGGAGAGTGGGTGATCGGATTTCTGAGACGGGGAGTGGGTGATCGGATTTCTGATATGGACAGTGGGTGTTCGGTTTTCCGAGACGGACAGTGGGTGATCGGATTTCTGAGATGGAAAGTGTGTGATTGGATTTCTGAGACGGAGAGTGGGTGATCTGATTTCTGAGACGGAAGTGGGTGATTGGATTTCTGAGATGGACAGTGGGTGATCGGATTTCTGAGACGGACAGTGGGTGATCGGATTTCTGAGATGCAGAGTGGGCGATCGGATTTCTGAGACGGACAGTGGGTGATCGGATGTCTGAGACGGACAGTGGGTGATCGGATTTCTGAGATGGACAGTGGGTGATCGGATTTCTGAGATGGAGAGTGGGTGATCGGATTTCTGAGACGGACAGTGGGTGATCGGATTTCTGAGACGGACAGTGGGTGATCGGATTTGTGAGGTGGAGAGTGGGTGAACGGATTTCTGAGATGGACACTGGGTGATCGGATTTCTGAGATGGACACTGGGTGATCGGATTTCTGAGATGGACACTTGGTGATCGGATTTCCTAGATGGACACTGGGTGATCGGATTTCTGAGACGGAGAGAGGGTGATCGGATTTCTGAAATGTACAGTGGGTGATCGGATTTCTGAAACGTAAAGTGGGTGATCGGATTTCTGAGACGGAGAGTGGGTGATCGGATTTCTGAGACGGACAGTGGGTGATCGGATTTCTGAGACGGACAGTGGGTGATCGGATTTCTGAGATGGACAGTGGGTGATCGGATTTCTGAGATAGACAGTGGGTGATCGGATTTCTGAGACGGACAGTGGGTGATCGGATTTCTGAGACGGACAGTGGGTGATCGGATTTCTGAGACGGACAGTGGGTGATCGGATTTCTGAGACGGACAGTGGGTGATCGGATTTCTGAGACGGACAGTGGGTGATCGGATTTCTGAGATGGACAGTGGGTGATCGGATATCTGAGATGGGGAGGGGGTGATCGGATTTCTGAGATGGGGAGTGGGTGATCGGATTTCTGAGAAGGAGAGTGGGTGATCGGATTTCTGAGATGGGCAGTGGGTGATCGGATTTCTGAGATGGAGAGTGGGTGATCGGATTTCTGAGACGGAGAGTGGGTGATCGGATTTCTGAGAAGGAGAGTGGGTGATCGGATTTCTGAGAAGGAGAGTGGGTGATCGGATTTCTGAGAAGGAGAGTGGGTGATCGGATTTCTGAGACGGAGAGTGGGTGATCGGATTTCTGAGACGGGGAGTGGGTGATCGGATTTCTGAGATGTGCAGTGGGTGATCGGATTTCTGAGAAGGAGAGTGGGTGATCGGATTTCTGATATGGAGAGTGGGTGATCGGATTTCGGAGACGGACAGTGGGTGATCGGATTTCTGAGAAGGAGAGTGGGTGATCGGATTTCTGAGACGGACAGTGGGTGATCGGATTTCTGAGGCGGAGAGTGGGTGATCGGATTTCTGAGACGGGGAGTGGGTGATCGGATTTCTGATATGGACAGTGGGTGTTCGGTTTTCCGAGACGGACAGTGGGTGATCGGATCTCTGAGATGGGGAGTGGGTGATCGGATTTCTGAGACGGACAGTGGGCGATCGGATTTCTGAGGTGGACAGTGGGTGATCGGATTTCTGAGACGGAGAGTGGGTGATCGGATTTCTGAGACGGACAGTGGGTGATTGGATTTCTAAGACGTAGAGTGGGTGATCGGATTTCTGAGACGGGCAGTGGGTGATCGGATTTCTGAGATGGACAGTGGGTGATCGGATTTCTGAGAAGGAGAGTGGGTGATTGGATTTCTGAGACGGACAGTGGGTGATCGGATTTCTGAGATGGACACTGGGTGATCGGATTTCTGAGATGGACACTGGGTGATCGGATTTCCTAGATGGACACTGGGTGATCGGATTTCTGAGACGGAGAGTGGGTGATCGGATTTCTGAAATGTACAGTGGGTGATCGGATTTCTGAAACGTAAAGTGGGTGATCGGATTTCTGAGACGGAGAGTGGGTGATCGGATTTCTGAGACGGACAGTGGGCGATCGGATTTCTGAGTTGGAGAGTGGGTGATCAGATTTCTGAGACGGAGAGTGGGAGATAGGATATCTGAGATGGAGTGTGGGTGATCGGATTTCTGAGAAGGAGAGTGGGTGATCGGATTTCTGAGACGGACAGTGGGTGATCGGATTTCTGAGACGGACAGTGGGTGATCGGATTTCTGAGACGGACAGTGGGTGATCGGATTTCTGAGACGGAGAGTGGGTGATCGGATTTCTGAGACGGACAGTGGGTGATCGGATTTCTGAGAAGGAGAGTGGGTGATCGGATTTTTGAGACGGACCGTGGGTGATCGGATTTCTGAGACGGACAGTGGGTGATCGGATTTCTGAGATGGACAGTGGGTGATCGGATTTCTGAGACGGACAGTGGGTGATCGGATTTCTGAGACGGACAGTGGGTGATCGGATTTCTGAGACGGAGAGTGGGTGATCGGATTTCTAAGATGGACAGTGGGTGATCGGATTTCTGAGAAGGAGAGTGGGTGATCGGATTTCTGAGATGGACAGTGGGTGATTGGATTTCTGAGATGGAGAGTGGGTGATCGGATTTCTGAGATGGGGAGAGGGTGATCGGATTTCTGAGACGGATAGTGGGCGATCGTATTTCTGAGAAGGACAGTGGGTGATCGGATCTCTGAGATGGGGAGTGGGTGATCGGATTTCTGAGACGGACAGTGGGCGATCGGATTTCTGAGGTGGACAGTGGGTGATCGGATTTCTGAGACGGAGAGTGGGTGATCGGATTTCTGAGACGGACAGTGGGTGATTGGATTTCTAAGACGTAGAGTGGGTGATCGGATTTCTGAGACGGGGAGTGGGTGATCGGATTTCTGAGACGGACAGTGGGCGATCGGATTTCTGAGATGGACAGTGGGTGATCGGATTTCTGAGACGGAGAGTGGGTGATCGGATTTCTGAGACGGACAGTGGGTGATTGGATTTCTAAGACGTAGAGTGGGTGATCGGATTTCTGAGACGGGGAGTGGGTGATCGGATTTCTGAGATGGACAGTGGGTGATCGGATTTCTGAGAAGGAGAGTGGGTGATTGGATTTCTGAGACGGACAGTGGGTGATCGGATTTCTGAGACGGACAGTGGGTGATCGGATTTCTGAGACGGACAGTGGGTGATCGGATTTCTGAGATGGACAGTGGGTGATCGGATATCTGAGATGGGGAGGGGGTGATCGGATTTCTGAGATGGGGAGTGGGTGATCGGATTTCTGAGAAGGAGAGTGGGTGATCGGATTTCTGAGATAGGCAGTGGGTGATCGGATTTCTGAGATGGAGAGTGGGTGATCGGATTTCTGAGACGGAGAGTGGGTGATCGGATTTCTGAGAAGGAGAGTGGGTGATCGGATTTCTGAGAAGGAGAGTGGGTGATCGGATTTCTGAGAAGGAGAGTGGGTGATCGGATTTCTGAGACGGAGAGTGGGTGATCGGATTTCTGAGACGGGGAGTGGGTGATCGGATTTCTGAGATGTGCAGTGGGTGATCGGATTTCTGAGAAGGAGAGTGGGTGATCGGATTTCTGATATGGAGAGTGGGTGATCGGATTTCGGAGACGGACAGTGGGTGATCGGATTTCTGAGAAGGAGAGTGGGTGATCGGATTTCTGAGACGGACAGTGGGTGATCGGATTTCTGAGGCGGAGAGTGGGTGATCGGATTTCTGAGACGGGGAGTGGGTGATCGGATTTCTGATATGGACAGTGGGTGTTCGGTTTTCCGAGACGGACAGTGGGTGATCGGATTTCTGAGATGGAAAGTGTGTGATTGGATTTCTGAGACGGAGAGTGGGTGATCTGATTTCTGAGACGGACAGTGGGTGATCGGATTTCTGAGACGGACAGTGGGTGATCGGATTTCTGAGATGGACAGTGGGTGATCGGATTTCTGAGATGGAGAGTGGGTGATCGGATTTCTGAGACGGACAGTGTGTGATCGGATTTCTGAGATGGACAGTGGGTGATCGGATTTCTGAGACGGACCGTGGGTGATCGGATTTCTGAGACGGACAGTGGGTGATCGGATTTGTGAGATGGAGAGTGGGTGAACGGATTTCTGAGATGGACACTGGGTGATCGGATTTCTGAGATGGACACTGGGTGATCGGATTTCTGAGATGGACACTGGGTGATCGGATTTCCTAGATGGACACTGGGTGATCGGATTTCTGAGACGGAGAGTGGGTGATCGGATTTCTGAAATGTACAGTGGGTGATCGGATTTCTGAAACGTAAAGTGGGTGATCGGATTTCTGAGACGGAGAGTGGGTGATCGGATTTCTGAGACGGACAGTGGGCGATCGGATTTCTGAGTTGGAGAGTGGGTGATCAGATTTCTGAGACGGAGAGTGGGAGATAGGATATCTGAGATGGAGTGTGGGTGATCGGATTTCTGAGACGGACAGTGGGTGATCGGATTTCTGAGACGGACAGTGGGTGATCGGATTTCTGAGACGGACAGTGGGTGATCGGATTTCTGAGACGGAGAGTGGGTGATCGGATTTCTGAGACGGACATTGGTGATCGGATTTCTGAGAAGGAGAGTGGGTGATCGGATTTTTGAGACGGACAGTGGGTGATCGGATTTCTGAGACGGACAGTGGGTGATCGGATTTCTGAGATGGACAGTGGGTGATCGGATTTCTGAGACGGACAGTGGGTGATCGGATTTCTGAGACGGACAGTGGGTGATCGGATTTCTGAGACGGAGAGTGGGTGATCGGATTTCTAAGATGGACAGTGGGTGATCGGATTTCTGAGAAGGAGAGTGGGTGATCGGATATCTGAGATGGACAGTGGGTGATTGGATTTCTGAGATGGAGAGTGGGTGATCGGATTTCTGAGATGGGGAGTGGGTGATCGGATTTCTGAGACGGATAGTGGGCGATCGTATTTCTGAGATGGACAGTGGGTGATCGGATCTCTGAGACGGGGAGTGGGTGATCGGATTTCTGAGACGGACAGTGGGCGATCGGATTTCTGAGGTGGACAGTGGGTGATCGGATTTCTGAGACGGAGAGTGGGTGATCGGATTTCTGAGACGGACAGTGGGTGATTGGATTTCTAAGACGTAGAGTGGGTGATCGGATTTCTGAGACGGGGAGTGGGTGATCGGATTTCTGAGATGGACAGTGGGTGATCGGATTTCTGAGAAGGAGAGTGGGTGATTGGATTTCTGAGACGGACAGTGGGTGATCGGATTTCTGAGACGGACAGTGGGTGATTGGATTTCTGAGACGTAGGGTGGGTGATCGGATTTCTGAGACGGGGAGTGGGTGATCGGATTTCTGATATGGACAGTGGGTGATTGGATTTCTGAGACGTAGAGTGGGTGATCGGATTTCTGAGACGGGGAGTGGGTGATAGGATTTCTGATATGGACAGTGGGCGATCGGATTTCTGAGAAGGACAGTGGGTGATCGGATTTCTGAGATGGAGAGAGGCTGATCGGATTTCTGATATGGACAGTCGGTGATCGGATTTCTGAGATGGACAGTGGGTGATCGGATTTCTGAGAAGGAGAGTGGCTGATCGGATTTCTGAGACGGAGATTGGGTGATCGGATTTCTGAGACGGACAGTGGGTGATCGGATGTCTGAGACGTAGAGTGGGTGATCGGATTTCTGAGATGGACAGTGGGTGATCGGATTTCTGAGATGGAGAGTGGGTGATCGGATTTCTGAGACGGACAGTGGGTGATCGGATTTCTGAGATGGACAGTGGGTGATCGGATTTCTGAGACGGACCGTGGGTGATCGGATTTCTGACACGGACAGTGGGTGATCGGATTTGTGAGATGGAGAGTGGGTGAACGGATTTCTGAGATGGACACTGGGTGATCGGATTTCTGAGATGGACACTGGGTGATCGGATTTCCTAGATGGACACAGGGTGATCGGATTTCTGAGACGGAGAGTGGGTGATCGGATTTCTGAAATGTACAGTGGGTGATCGGATTTCTGAAACGTAAAGTGACTGATCGGATTTCTGAGACGGAGAGTGGGTGATCGGATTTCTGAGACGGACAGTGGGTGATCGGATTTCTGAGACGGACAGTGGGTGATCGGATTTCTGAGACGGACAGTGGGTGATCGGATTTCTGAGACGGAGAGTGGGTGATCGGATTTCTAAGATGGACAGTGGGTGATCGGATTTCTGAGAAGGAGAGTGGGTGATCGGATTTCTGAGATGGACAGTGGGTGATTGGATTTCTGAGATGGAGAGTGGGTGATCGGATTTCTGAGATGGGGAGTGGGTGATCGGATTTCTGAGACGGATAGTGGGCGATCGTATTTCTGAGATGGACAGTGGGTGATCGGATCTCTGAGATGGGGAGTGGGTGATCGGATTTCTGAGACGGACAGTGGGCGATCGGATTTCTGAGGTGGACAGTGGGTGATCGGATTTCTGAGACGGAGAGTGGGTGATCGGATTTCTGAGACGGACAGTGGGTGATTGGATTTCTAAGACGTAGAGTGGGTGATCGGATTTCTGAGACGGGGAGTGGGTGATCGGATTTCTGAGATGGACAGTGGGTGATCGGATTTCTGAGAAGGAGAGTGGGTGATTGGATTTCTGAGACGGACAGTGGGTGATCGGATTTCTGAGACGGACAGTGGGTGATTGGATTTCTGAGACGTAGGGTGGGTGATCGGATTTCTGAGACGGGGAGTGGGTGATCGGATTTCTGATATGGACAGTGGGTGATTGGATTTCTGAGACGTAGAGTGGGTGATCGGATTTCTGAGACGGGGAGTGGGTGATCGGATTTCTGATATGGACAGTGGGCGATCGGATTTCTGAGAAGGACAGTGGGTGATCGGATTTCTGAGATGGAGAGAGGCTGATCGGATTTCTGATATGGACAGTCGGTGATCGGATTTCTGAGATGGACAGTGGGTGATCGGATTTCTGAGGAGAGTGGCTGATCGGATTTCTGAGACGGAGATTGGGTGATCGGATTTCTGAGACGGACAGTGGGTGATCGGATGTCTGAGACGTAGAGTGGGTGATCGGATTTCTGAGATGGACAGTGGGTGATCGGATTTCTGAGATGGAGAGTGGGTGATCGGATTTCTGAGACGGACAGTGGGTGATCGGATTTCTGAGATGGACAGTGGGTGATTGGATTTCTGAGACGGACCGTGGGTGATCGGATTTCTGACACGGACAGTGGGTGATCGGATTTGTGAGATGGAGAGTGGGTGAACGGATTTCTGAGATGGACACTGGGTGATCGGATTTCTGAGATGGACACTGGGTGATCGGATTTCTGAGATGGACACTGGGTGATCGGATTTCCTAGATGGACACAGGGTGATCGGATTTCTGAGACGGAGAGTGGGTGATCGGATTTCTGAAATGTACAGTGGGTGATCGGATTTCTGAAACGTAAAGTGACTGATCGGATTTCTGAGACGGAGAGTGGGTGATCGGATTTCTGAGACGGACAGTGGGTGATCGGATTTCTGAGACGGACAGTGGGCGATCGGATTTCTGAGTTGGAGAGTGGGTGATCAGATTTCTGAGACGGAGAGTGGGAGATAGGATATCTGAGATGGAGTGTGGGTGATCGGATTTCTGAGAAGGAGAGTGGGTGATCGGATTTCTGAGACGGACAGTGGGTGATCGGATTTCTGAGATGGAGAGTGGGTGAACGGATTTCTGAGATGGACACTGGGTGATCGGATTTCTGAGATGGACACTGGGTGATCGGATTTCTGAGATGGACACTGGGTGATCGGATTTCCTAGATGGACACTGGGTGATCGGATTTCTGAGACGGAGAGTGGGTGATCGGATTTCTGAAATGTTCAGTGGGTGATCGGATTTCTGAAACGTAAAGTGACTGATCGGATTTCTGAGACGGAGAGTGGGTGATCGGATTTCTGAGACGGACAGTGGGTGATCGGATTTCTGAGACGGACAGTGGGCGATCGGATTTCTGAGTTGGAGAGTGGGTGATCAGATTTCTGAGACGGAGAGTGGGAGATAGGATATCTGAGATGGAGTGTGGGTGATCGGATTTCTGAGACGGGCAGTGGGTGATCGGATTTCTGAGACGGAGAGTGGGTGATCGGATTTCTGAAATGTACAGTGGGTGATCGGATTTCTGAGACGGAGAGTGGGTGATCGGATTTCTGAGACGGACAGTGGGTGATCGGATTTCTGAGACGGACAGTGGGTGATCGGATTTCTGAGACGGACAGTGGGTGATCGGATTTCTGAGACGGAGAGTGGGTGATCGGATTTCTAAGATGGACAGTGGGTGATCGGATTTCTGAGAAGGAGAGTGGGTGATCGGATTTCTGAGATGGACAGTGGGTGATTGGATTTCTGAGATGGAGAGTGGGTGATCGGATTTCTGAGATGGGGAGTGGGTGATCGGATTTCTGAGACGGATAGTGGGCGATCGTATTTCTGAGATGGACAGTGGGTGATCGGATCTCTGAGATGGGGAGTGGGTGATCGGATTTCTGAGACGGACAGTGGGCGATCGGATTTCTGAGGTGGACAGTGGGTGATCGGATTTCTGAGACGGAGAGTGGGTGATCGGATTTCTGAGACGGACAGTGGGTGATTGGATTTCTAAGACGTAGAGTGGGTGATCGGATTTCTGAGACGGGGAGTGGGTGATCGGATTTCTGAGATGGACAGTGGGTGATAGGATTTCTGAGAAGGAGAGTGGGTGATTGGATTTCTGAGACGGACAGTGGGTGATCGGATTTCTGAGACGGACAGTGGGTGATCGGATTTCTGAGACGGAGAGTGGGTGATCGGATTTCTGAGACGGGGAGTGGGTGATCGGATTTCTGAGACGGAGAGTGGGCGATCGTATTTCTGAGATGGACAGTGGGTGATCGGATTTCTGAGATGGGGAGTGGGTGATCGGATTTCTGAGACGGACAGTGGGTGATTGGATTTCTAAGACGTAGAGTGGGTGAACGGATTTCTGAGACGGGGAATGGGTGATCGGATTTCTGAGATGGACAGTGGGTGATCGGATTTCTGAGAAGGAGAGTGGGTGATTGGATTTCTGAGACGGACAGTGGGTGATCGGATTTCTGAGACGGACAGTGGGAGATTGGATTTCTGAGACGTAGAGTGGGTGATCGGATTTCTGAGACGGGGAGTGGGTGATCGGATTTCTGATATGGACAGTGGGTGATTGGATTTCTGAGACGTAGAGTGGGTGATCGGATTTCTGAGACGGGGAGTGGGTGATCGGATTTCTGAGATGCAGAGTGGGCGATCGGATTTCTGAGACGGACAGTGGGTGATCGGATTTCTGAGACGGACACTGGGTGATCGGATTTCTGAGATGGACATTGGGTGATAGGATTTCTGAGATGGAGAGTGGGTGATCGGATTTCTGAGACGGACAGTGGGTGATCGGATTTCTGAGATGGACTGTGGGTGATCGGATTTCTGAGACGGACCGTGGGTGATCGGATTTCTGAAACGGACAGTGGGTGATCGGATTTGTGAGATGGAGAGTGGGTGAACGGATTTCTGAGATGGACACTGGGTGATCGGATTTCTGAGATGGACACTGGGTGATCGGATTTCCTAGATCGACACAGGGTGATCGGATTTCTGAGACGGACAGTGGGTGATTGGATTTCTAAGACGTAGAGTGGGTGATCGGATTTCTGAGACGGGGAATGGGTGATCGGATTTCTGAGATGGACAGTGGGTGATCGGATTTCTGAGAAGGAGAGTGGGTGATTGGATTTCTGAGACGGACAGTGGGTGATCGGATTTCTGAGACGGACAGTGGGTGATTGGATTTCTGAGACGTAGAGTGGGTGATCGGATTTCTGAGACGGGGAGTGGGTGATCGGATTTCTGATATGGACAGTGGGTGATTGGATTTCTGAGACGTAGAGTGGGTGATCGGATTTCTGAGACGGGGAGTGGGTGATCGGATTTCTGAGATGCAGAGTGGGCGATCGGATTTCTGAGACGGACAGTGGGTGATCGGATTTCTGAGACGGACAGTGGGTGATCGGATTTCTGAGATGGACAGTGGGTGATCGGATTTCTGAGATGGAGAGTGGGTGATCGGATTTCTGAGACGGACAGTGGGTGATCGGATTTCTGAGATGGACTGTGGGTGATCGGATTTCTGAGACGGACCGTGGGTGATCGGATTTCTGAAACGGACAGTGGGTGATCGGATTTGTGAGATGGAGAGTGGGTGAACGGATTTCTGAGATGGACACTGGGTGATCGGATTTCTGAGATGGACACTGGGTGATCGGATTTCCTAGATCGACACAGGGTGATCGGATTTCTGAGACGGAGAGTGGGTGATCGGATTTCTGAAATGTACAGTGGGTGATCGGATTTCTGAAACGTAAAGTGACTGATCGGATTTCTGAGACGGAGAGTGGGTGATCGGATTTCTGAGACGGACAGTGGGTGATCGGATTTCTGAGTTGGAGAGTGGGTGATCAGATTTCTGAGACGGAGAGTGGGAGATAGGATATCTGAGATGGAGTGTGGGTGATCGGATTTCTGAGAAGGAGAGTGGGTGATCGGATTTCTGAGACGGACAGTGGGTGATCGGATTTCTGAGATGGAGAGTGGGTGAACGGATTTCTGAGATGGACACTGGGTGATCGGATTTCTGAGATGGACACTGGGTGATCGGATTTCTGAGATGGACACTGGGTGATCGGATTTCTGAGATGGACACTGGGTGATCAGATTTCTGAGACGGACAGTGGGTGATCGGATTTCTGAGATGGAGAGTGGGTGATCGGATTTCTGAGACGGGGAGTGGGTGATCGGATTTCTGTGACGGAGAGTGGGTGATCGGAATTCTGAGACGGACAGTGGGTTTTCGGATTTCTGAGATGGAGAATGGGTGATCGGATTTCTGAGACGGAGAGTGGGTGATCGGATTTCTGAGAACGAGTGTGGGTGATCGGATTTCTGAGATGGACAGTGGGTGATCGGATTTCTGAGATGGAGAGTGGGTGATCGGATTTCTGAGATGGGGAGTGGGTGATCGGATTTCTGAGACGGACAGTGGGTGATCGGATTTCTGAGATGGACAGTGGGTGATCGGATTTCTGAGATGCAGAGTGGGTGATCGGATTTCTGAGACGGACAGTGGGTGATCGGATTTCTGAGATGGACAGTGGGTGATCGGATTTCTGAGACGGAGAGTGGGTGATCGGATTTCTGAGACGGACAGTGGGTGATCGGATTTCTGAGACGGAGAGTGGGTGATCGGATTTTTGAGACGGACAGTGGGTGATCGGATTTCTGAGACGGACAGTGGGTGATCGGATTTCTGAGATGGACAGTGGGTGATTGGATTTCTGAGACGGACAGTGGGTGATCGGATTTCTGAGACGGACAGTGGGTGATCGGATTTCTGAGACGGAGAGAGGGTGATCAGATTTCTTAGATGGACAGTGGGTGATCGGATATCTGAGATGGGGAGGGGGTGATCGGATTTCTGATATGGACAGTGGGTGATTGGATTTCTGAGATGGACACTGGGTGATCGGATTTCTGAGATGGACACTGGGTGATCGGATTTCCTAGATGGACACTGGGTGATCGGATTTCTGAGACGGAGAGTGGGTGATCGGATTTCTGAAATGTTCAGTGGGTGATCGGATTTCTGAAACGTAAAGTGACTGATCGGATTTCTGAGACGGAGAGTGGGTGATCGGATTTCTGAGACGGACAGTGGGTGATCGGATTTCTGAGACGGACAGTGGGCGATCGGATTTCTGAGTTGGAGAGTGGGTGATCAGATTTCTGAGACGGAGAGTGGGAGATAGGATATCTGAGATGGAGTGTGGGTGATCGGATTTCTGAGACGGGCAGTGGGTGATCGGATTTCTGAGACGGAGAGTGGGTGATCGGATTTCTGAGACGGACAGTGGGTGATCGGATTTCTGAGACGGACAGTGGGTGATCGGATTTTTGAGACGGACAGCGGGTGATCGGATTTCTGAGACGGACAGTGGGTGATCGGATTTCTGAGATGGACAGTGGGTGATCGGATTTCTGAGACGGACAGTGGGTGATCGGATTTCTGAGACGGACAGTGGGTGATCGGATTTCTGATATGGACAGTGGGCGATCGGATTTCTGAGAAGGACAGTGGGTGATCGGATTTCTGAGATGGAGAGAGGCTGATCGGATTTCTGATATGGACAGTGGGTGATCGGATTTCTGAGATGGACAGTGGGTGATCGGATTTCTGAGATGGAGAGTGGGTGATCGGATTTCTGAGACGGGGAGTGGGTGATCGGATTTCTGTGACGGAGAGTGGGTGATCGGAATTCTGAGACGGACAGTGGGTTTTCGGATTTCTGAGATGGAGAATGGGTGATCGGATTTCTGAGACGGAGAGTGGGTGATCGGATTTCTGAGAACGAGTGTGGGTGATCGGATTTCTGAGATGGACAGTGGGTGATCGGATTTCTGAGATGGAGAGTGGGTGATCGGATTTCTGAGATGGGGAGTGGGTGATCGGATTTCTGAGACGGACAGTGGGTGATCGGATTTCTGAGATGGACAGTGGGTGATCGGATTTCTGAGATGCAGAGTGGGTGATCGGATTTCTGAGACGGACAGTGGGTGATCGGATTTCTGAGATGGACAGTGGGTGATCGGATTTCTGAGACGGAGAGTGGGTGATCGGATTTCTGAGACGGACAGTGGGTGATCGGATTTCTGAGACGGAGAGTGGGTGATCGGATTTTTGAGACGGACAGTGGGTGATCGGATTTCTGAGACGGACAGTGGGTGATCGGATTTCTGAGATGGACAGTGGGTGATTGGATTTCTGAGACGGACAGTGGGTGATCGGATTTCTGAGACGGACAGTGGGTGATCGGATTTCTGAGACGGAGAGAGGGTGATCAGATTTCTTAGATGGACAGTGGGTGATCGGATATCTGAGATGGGGAGGGGGTGATCGGATTTCTGAGATGGGGAGTGGGTGATTGGATTTCTGAGAAGGACAGTGAGTGATCGCATTTCTGAGAAGGAGAGTGGCTGATCGGATTTCTGAGACGGAGATTGGGTGATCGGATTTCTGAGACGGACAGTGGGTGATCGGATGTCTGAGACGTAGAGTGGGTGATCGGATTTCTGAGACGGGGAGTGGGTGATCGGATTTCTGAGATGTGCAGTGGGTGATCGGATTTCTGAGAAGGAGAGTGGGTGATCGGATTTCTGATATGGAGAGTGGGTGATCAGATTTCTGAGACGGACAGTGGGTGATCGGATTTCTGAGAAGGAGAGTGGGTGATCGGATTTCTGAGACGGACAGTGGGTGATCGGATTTCTGAGGCGGAGAGTGGGTGATCGGATTTCTGAGACGGGGAATGGGTGATCGGATTTCTGATATGGACAGTGGGTGTTCGGTTTTCCGAGACGGACAGTGGGTGATCGGATTTCTGAGATGGAAAGTGTGTGATCTGATTTCTGAGACGGAAGTTGGTGATTGGATTTCTGAGATGGACAGTGGGTGATCGGGTTTCTGAGACGGACAGTGGGTGATCGGATTTCTGAGATGCAGAGTGGGCGATCGGATTTCTGAGACGGACAGTGGGTGATCGGATTTCTGTGACGGACAATGGGTGATCGGATTTCTGAGATGGACAGTGGGTGATCGGATTTCTGAGATGGAGAGTGGGTGATCGGATTTCTGAGACGGACAGTGGGTGATCGGATTTCTGAGATGGACAGTGGGTGATCGGATTTCTGAGACGGACCGTGGGTGATCGGATTTCTGAGACGGACAGTGGGTGATCGGATTTGTGAGATGGAGAGTGGGTGAACAGATTTCTGAGATGGACACTGGGTGATCGGATTTCCTAGATGGACACTGGGTGATCGGATTTCTGAGACGGAGAGTGGGTGATCGGATTTCTGAGATGGACAGTGGGTGATCGGATTTCTCAGATGGAGAGAGGGTGATCGGATTTCTGAGATGGGGAGTGGGTGATGGGATTTCTGAGACGGACAGTGGGCGATCGTACTTCTGAGATGGACAGTGGGTGATCGGATATCTGAGATGGGGAGTGGGTGATGGGATTTCTGAGACGGACAGTGGGCGATCGGATTTCTCAGGTGGACAGTGGGTGATCGGATTTCTGTGACGGAGAGTGGGTGATCGGATTTCTGAGACGGACAGTGGGTGATTGGATTTCTAAGACGTAGAGTGGGTGATCGGATTTCTGAGACGGGGAGTGGGTGATCGGATTTCTGAGATGGACAGTGGGTGATCGGATTTCTGAGAAGGAGAGTGGGTGATTGGATTTCTGAGACGGACAGTGGGTGATCGGATTTCTGAGACGGACAGTGGGTGATTGGATTTCTGAGACGTAGAGTGGGTGATCGGATTTCTGAGACGGGGAGTGGGTGATCGGATTTCTGATATGGACAGTGGGTGATTGAATTTCTGAGACGTAGAGTGGGTGATCGGATTTCTGAGGCGGAGAGTGGGTGATCGGATTTCTGAGACGGGGAATGGGTGATCGGATTTCTGATATGGACAGTGGGTGTTCGGTTTTCCGAGACGGACAGTGGGTGATCGGATTTCTGAGATGGAAAGTGTGTGATTGGATTTCTGAGACGGAGAGTGGGTGATCTGATTTCTGAGACGGAAGTGGGTGATTGGATTTCTGAGATGGACAGTGGGTGATCGGATTTCTGAGACGGACAGTGGGTGATCGGATTTCTGAGATGCAGAGTGGGCGATCGGATTTCTGAGACGGACAGTGGGTGATCGGATTTCTGTGACGGACAGTGGGTGATCGGATTTCTGAGATGGACAGTGGGTGATCGGATTTCTGAGATGGAGAGTGGGTGATCGGATTTCTGAGACGGACAGTGGGTGATCGGATTTCTGAGATGGACAGTAGGTGATCGGATTTCTGAGACGGACCGTGGGTGATCGGATTTCTGAGACGGACAGTGGGTGATCGGATTTGTGAGATGGAGAGTGGGTGAACAGATTTCTGAGATGGACACTGGGTGATCGGATTTCCTAGATGGACACTGGGTGATCGGATTTCTGAGTCGGAGAGTGGGTGATCGGATTTCTGAGATGGACAGTGGGTGATCGGATTTCTCAGATGGAGAGTGGGTGATCGGATTTCTGAGATGGGGAGTGGGTGATGGGATTTCTGAGACGGACAGTGGGCGATCGTATTTCTGAGATGGACAGTGGTTGATCGGATTTCTGAGATGGGGAGTGGGTGATGGGATTTCTGAGACGGACAGTGGGCGATCGGATTGCTCAGGTGGACAGTGGGTGATCGGATTTCTGAGACGGAGAGTGGGTGATCGGATTTCTGAGACGGACAGTGGGTGATTGGATTTCTAAGACGTAGAGTGGGTGATCGGATTTCTGAGACGGGGAGTGCGTGATCGGATTTCTGAGATGGACATGGGTGATCGGATTTCTGAGAAGGAGAGTGGGTGATTGGATTTCTGAGACGGACAGTGGGTGATCGGATTTCTGAGACGGACAGTGGGTGATCGGATTTCTGAGATGGACAGTGGGTGATCGGATTTCTGAGACGGACAGTGGGTGATCGGATTTCTGAGACGGACAGTGGGTGATCGGATTTCTGAGACGGAGTGTGGGTGATCTGAATTCTGAGACGGAGAGTGGGTGATCGGACTTCTGAGACGGAGAGTGGGTGATCGGATTTCTGAGACGGACAGTGGGTGATCGGATTTCTGAGACGGGGAGTGGGTGATCGGATTTCTGTGACGGAGAGTGGGTGATCGGATTTCTGAGACGGAGTGTGGGTGATCGGAATTCTGAGACGGAGAGTGGGTGATCGGATTTCTGAGACGGAGAGTGGGTGATCGGATTTCTGAGACGGACAGTGGGTGATCGGATTTCTGAGACGGGGAGTGGGTGATCGGATTTCTGTGACGGAGAGTGGGTGATCGGATTTCTGAGACGGGGAGTGGGTGAATGGATTTCTGAGACGGACAGTGGGTGATCGGATTTCTGAGACGGACAGTGGGCGATCGGATTTCTGAGTTGGAGAGTGGGTGATCAGATTTCTGAGACGGAGAGTGGGAGATAGGATATCTGAGATGGAGTGAGGGTGATCAGATTTCTGAGAAGGAGAGTGGGTGATCGGATTTCTGAGACGGACAGTGGGTGATCGGATTTCTGAGACGGACAGTGGTTGATCGGATTTCTGAGATGGACAGTGGGTGATCGGATTTCTGAGACGGAGAGTGGGTGATCGGATTTCTGAGACGGACAGTGGGTGATCGGATTTCTGAGACGGAGAGTGGGTGATCGGATTTTTGAGACGGTCAGTGGGTGATCGGATTTCTGAAACGGACAGTGGGTGATCGGATATCTGAGATGGACAGTGGGTGATCGGATTTCTGAGACGGACAGTGGGTGATTGGATTTCTGAGACGGACAGTGGGTGATCGGATATCTGAGATGGGGAGGGGGTGATCGGATTTCTGAGATGGGGAGTGGGTGATCGGATTTCTGAGAAGGAGAGTGGGTGATCGGATTTCTGAGATGGACAGTGAGTGATCGGATTTCTGAGAAGGAGAGTGGCTGATCGGATTTCTGAGACGGAGATTGGGTGATCGGATTTCTGAGACGGACAGTGGGTGATCGGATGTCTGAGACGTAGAGTGGGTGATCGGATTTCTGAGACGGGGAGTGGGTGATCGGATTTCTGTGATGTGCAGTGGGTGATCGGATTTCTGAGAAGGAGAGTGGGTGATCGGATTTCTGATATGGAGAGTGGGTGATCAGATTTCTGAGACGGACAGTGGGTGATCGGATTTCTGAGAAGGAGAGTGGGTGATCGGATTTCTGAGACGGACAGTGGGTGATCGGATTTCTGAGGCGGAGAGTGGGTGATCGGATTTCTGAGACGGGGAATGGGTGATCGGATTTCTGATATGGACAGTGGGTGATCGGATTTCTGAGATGGAAAGTGTGTGATTGGATTTCTGAGACGGAGAGTGGGTGATCTGATTTCTGAGACGGAAGTGGGTGATTGGGTTTCTGAGATGGACAGTGGGTGATCGGATTTCTGAGACGGACAGTGGGTGATCGGATTTCTGAGATGCAGAGTGGGCGATCGGATTTCTGAGACGGACAGTGGGTGATCGGATTTCTGTGACGGACAGTGGGTGATCGGATTTCTGAGATGGACAGTGGGTGATCGGATTTCTGAGATGGAGAGTGGGTGATCGGATTTCTGAGACGGACAGTGGGTGATCGGATTTCTGAGATTGACAGTGGGTGATCGGATTTCTGAGACGGACCGTGGGTGATCGGATTTCTGAGACGGACAGTGGGTGATCGGATTTGTGAGATGGAGAGTGGGTGAACGGATTTCTGAGATGGACACTGGGTGATCGGATTTCCTAGATGGACACTGGGTGATCGGATTTCTGAGATGGGGAGTGGGTGATGGGATTTCTGAGATGGACAGTGGGCGATCGTATTTCTGAGATGGACAGTGGGTGATCGGATTTCTGAGATGGGGAGTGGGTGATGGGATTTCTGAGACGGACAGTGGGCGATCGGATTTCTCAGGTGGACAGTGGGTGATCGGATTTCTGAGACGGAGAGTGAGTGATCGGATTTCTGAGACGGACAGTGGGTGATTGGATTTCTAAGACGTAGAGTGGGTGATCGGATTTCTGAGACGGGGAGTGGGTGATCGGATTTCTGAGATGGACAGTGGGTGATCGGATTTCTGAGAAGGAGAGTGGGTGATTGGATTTCTGAGACGGACAGTGGGTGATCGGATTTCTGAGACGGACAGTGGGTGATTGGATTTCTGAGACGTAGAGTGGGTGATCGGATTTCTGAGACGGGGAGTGGGTGATCGGATTTCTGATATGGACAGTGGGTGATTGAATTTCTGAGACGTAGAGTGGGTGATCGGATTTCTGAGACGGGGAGTGGGTGATCGGATTTCTGATATGGACAGTGGGCGATCGGATTTCTGTGAAGGACAGTGGGTGATTGGATTTCTGAGATGGAGAGAGGCTGATCGGATTTCTGATATGGACAGTGGGTGATCGGATTTCTGAGACGGACAGTGGGTGATCGTATTTCTGAGACGGGGAGTGGGTGATCGGATTTCTGTGACGGAGAGTGGGTGATCGGATTTCTGAGACGGGGAGTGGGTGATTGGATTTCTGAGACGGACAGTGGGTGATCGGATTTCTGAGATGGACAGTGGGTGATCGGATTTCTGTGACGGACAGTGGGTGATCGGATTTCTGAGACGGAGAGTGGGTGATCGGATTTCTGAGATGGGGAGTGGGTGATCGGATTTCTGAGACGGAGAGTGGGTGATCGGATTTCTGAGACGGACAGTGGGTGATCGGATTTCTGAGATGGACAGTGGGTGATCGGATTTCGGAGACGGACTGAGGGTAAACGGATTTCTGAGATGGACAGTGGGTGATCAGATTTCTGAGATGGAGTGTGGGTGATCGGATTTCTGAGATGGAGTGTGGGTGATCGGATTTCTGAGACGGACAGTGGGTGATCTGATTTTTGAGACGGACAGTGGGTGATCGGATTTCTGAGACGGACAGTGGGTGTCCGGATTTCTGAGACGGAGAGTGGGTGATCGGATTTCTGAGACGGACACTGGGTAATCTGATTTTTGAGACGGACAGTGGGTGATCGGATTTCTGAGACGGACAGTGGGTGATCGGATTTCTGAGATGGACAGTGGGTGATCGGATTTCTGAGACGGACAGTGGGTGATCGGATTTCTGAGACGGACAGTGGGTGATCGGATTTCTCAGATGGACAGTGGGTGATCGGATTTCTGAGACGGAGAGTGGGTGATCGGATTTCTGAGATGGACAGTGAGTGATCGGATTTCTGAGAAGGAGAGTGGCTGATCGGATTTCTGAGACGGAGATTGGGTGATCGGATTTCTGAGACGGACAGTGCGTGATCGGATGTCTGAGACGTAGAGTGGGTGATCGGATTTCTGAGACGGGGAGTGGGTGATCGGATTTCTGTGATGTGCAGTGGGTGATCGGATTTCTGAGAAGGAGAGTTGGTGATCGGATTTCTGATATGGAGAGTGGGTGATCAGATTTCTGAGACGGACAGTGGGTGATCGGATTTCTGAGAAGGAGAGTGGGTGATCGGATTTCTGAGACGGACAGTGGGTGATCGGATTTCTGAGGCGGAGAGTGGGTGATCGGATTTCTGAGACGGGGAATGGGTGATCGGATTTCTGATATGGACAGTGGGTGTTCGGTTTTCCGAGACGGACAGTGGGTGATCGGATTTCTGAGATGGAAAGTGTGTGATTGGATTTCTGAGACGGAGAGTGGGTGATCTGATTTCTGAGACGGAAGTGGGTGATTGGGTTTCTGAGATGGACAGTGGGTGATCGGATTTCTGAGACGGACAGTGGGTGATCGGATTTCTGAGATGCAGAGTGGGCGATCGGATTTCTGAGACGGACAGTGGGTGATCGGATTTCTGTGACGGACAGTGGGTGATCGGATTTCTGAGATGGACAGTGGGTGATCGGATTTCTGAGATGGAGAGTGGGTGATCGGATTTCTGAGACGGACAGTGGGTGATCGGATTTCTGAGATTGACAGTGGGTGATCGGATTTCTGAGACGGACCGTGGGTGATCGGATTTCTGAGACGGACAGTGGGTGATCGGATTTGTGAGATGGAGAGTGGGTGAACGGATTTCTGAGATGGACACTGGGTGATCGGATTTCCTAGATGGACACTGGGTGATCGGATTTCTGAGATGGGGAGTGGGTGATGGGATTTCTGAGATGGACAGTGGGCGATCGTATTTCTGAGATGGACAGTGGGTGATCGGATTTCTGAGATGGGGAGTGGGTGATGGGATTTCTGAGACGGACAGTGGGCGATCGGATTTCTCAGGTGGACAGTGGGTGATCGGATTTCTGAGACGGAGAGTGGGTGATCGGATTTCTGAGACGGACAGTGGGTGATTGGATTTCTAAGACGTAGAGTGGGTGATCGGATTTCTGAGACGGGGAGTGGGTGATCGGATTTCTGAGATGGACAGTGGGTGATCGGATTTCTGAGAAGGAGAGTGGGTGATTGGATTTCTGAGACGGACAGTGGGTGATCGGATTTCTGAGACGGACAGTGGGTGATTGGATTTCTGAGACGTAGAGTGGGTGATCGGATTTCTGAGACGGGGAGTGGGTGATCGGATTTCTGATATGGACAGTGGGTGATTGAATTTCTGAGACGTAGAGTGGGTGATCGGATTTCTGAGACGGGGAGTGGGTGATCGGATTTCTGATATGGACAGTGGGCGATCGGATTTCTGTGAAGGACAGTGGGTGATTGGATTTCTGAGATGGAGAGAGGCTGATCGGATTTCTGATATGGACAGTGGGTGATCGGATTTCTGAGACGGACAGTGGGTGATCGTATTTCTGAGACGGGGAGTGGGTGATCGGATTTCTGTGACGGAGAGTGGGTGATCGGATTTCTGAGACGGGGAGTGGGTGATTGGATTTCTGAGACGGACAGTGGGTGATCGGATTTCTGAGATGGACAGTGGGTGATCGGATTTCTGTGACGGACAGTGGGTGATCGGATTTCTGAGACGGAGAGTGGGTGATCGGATTTCTGAGACGGGGAGTGGGTGATCGGATTTCTGAGACGGAGAGTGGGTGATCGGATTTCTGAGACGGACAGTGGGTGATCGGATTTCTGAGATGGACAGTGGGTGATCGGATTTCGGAGACGGACTGAGGGTAAACGGATTTCTGAGATGGACAGTGGGTGATCAGATTTCTGAGATGGAGTGTGGGTGATCGGATTTCTGAGATGGAGTGTGGGTGATCGGATTTCTGAGACGGACAGTGGGTGATCTGATTTTTGAGACGGACAGTGGGTGATCGGATTTCTGAGACGGACAGTGGGTGTCCGGATTTCTGAGACGGAGAGTGGGTGATCGGATTTCTGAGACGGACACTGGGTAATCTGATTTTTGAGACGGACAGTGGGTGATCGGATTTCTGAGACGGACAGTGGGTGATCGGATTTCTGAGATGGACAGTGGGTGATCGGATTTCTGAGACGGACAGTGGGTGATCGGATTTCTCAGATGGACAGTGGGTGATCGGATTTCTGAGACGGAGAGTGGGTGATCGGAATTCTGAGACGGACAGTGGGTGATCGGATTTCTGAGATGGATAGTGGGTGATCGGATTTCCGAGACGGACAGTGGGTGATCGGATTTCTGAAATGGACAGTGGGTGATCGGATTTCTGAGACGGAGAGTGGGTGATCGGAATTCTGAGACGGACAGTGGGTGATCGGATTTCTGAGATGGACAGTGGGTGATCGGATTTCTGAGACGGAGAGTGGGTGATCTGATTTCTGAGACGGAAGTGGGTGATCGGATTTCTGAGATGGACAGTGGGTGATCGGATTTCTGAGACGGACAGTGGGTGATCGGAGTTCTGAGATGCAGAGTGGGCGATCGGATTTCTGAGACGGACAGTGGGTGATTGGATTTCTGAGACGGACAGTGGGTGATCGGATTTCTGAGATGGACAGTGGGTGATCGGATTTCTGAGATGGAGAGTGGGTGATCGGATTTCTGAGACGGACAGTGGGTGATCGGATTTCTGAGATGGACAGTGGGTGATCGGATTTCTGAGACGTACCGTGGGTGATCGGATTTCTGAGACGGACAGTGGGTGATCGGATTTGTGAGATGGAGAGTGGGTGAATGGATTTCTGAGATGGACACTGGGTGATCGGATTTCTGAGATGGACACTGGGTTATCGGATTTCCTAGATGGACACTGGGTGATCGGATTTCTGAGACGGAGAGTGGGTGATCGGATTTCTGAAATGTACAGTGGGTGATCGGATTTCTGAAACGTAAAGTGGGTGATCGGATTTCTGAGACGGAGAGTGGGTGATCTGATTTTTGAGACGGACAGTGGGTGATTGGATTTCTGAGACGGACAGTGGGTGATCGGATTTCTGAGACGGAGAGTGGGTGATCGGATTTCTGAGACGGACAGTGGGTGATCTGATTTTTGAGACGGACAGTGGGTGATCGGATTTCTGAGACGGACAGTGGATGATCGGATTTCTGAGACGGAGAGTGGGTGATCGGATTTCAGAGACAGAGAGTGGGTGATCAGATTTCTGAGATGGAGTGTGGGTGATCGGATTTCTGAGAAGGAGAGTGGGTGATCGGATTTCTGAGACGGACAGTGGGTGATCGGATTTATGAGATGGACAGTGGGTGATCGGATTTCTGAGACGGACAGTGGGTGATCGGATTTCTGAGACGGACAGAGGGTGATCGGATTTCTGAGACGGAGAGTGGGTGATCGGATTTCTGAGACGGACAGTGGGTGATCGGATTTCTGAGATGGACAGTGGGTGATCGGATTTCTGAGACGCAGAGTGGGTGATCGGATTTCTGAGACGGAGTGTGGGTGATCGGAATTCTGAGACGTAGAGTGGGTGATCAGATTTCTGAGACGGAGAGTGGGTGATCGGATTTCTGAGACGGAATGAGGGTAAACGGATTTCTGAGACGGACAGTGGGTGATCGGATTTCTGAGATGGACAGTGGGTGATCGGATTTCTGAGACGTAGAGTGGGTGATCGGATTTCTGAGATGGACGGTAGGTGATCGGATTTCTGAGACGTAGAGTGGGTGATCGGATTTCTGAGACGGACAGTGGGTGATCGGATTTCTGATTTGGACAGTGGGCGATCGGATTTCTGAGAAGGACAGTGGGTGATCGGATTTCTGAGATGGAGAGAGGCTGATCGGATTTCTGATATGGACAGTGGGTGATCGGATTTCTGAGAAGGAGAGTGGCTGATCGGATTTCTGAGACGGAGATTGGGTGATCGGATTTCTGAGACGGACAGTGGGTGATCGGATGTCTGAGACGTTGAGTGGGTGATCGGATTTCTGAGAGGGAGAGTGGGTGATTGTATTTCTGAGATGTGCTGTGGGTGATCGCATTTCTGAGAAGGAGAGTGGGTGATCGGATTTCTGATATGGAGAGTGGGTGATCGGATTTCTGAGACGGACAGTGGGTGATCGGATTTCTGAGACGGAGAGTAGGTGATCTGATTTCTGAGACGGAAGTGGGTGATTGGATTTCTGAGATGGACAGTGGGTGATCGGATTTCTGAGATGGACAGTGGGTGATCGGATTTCTGAGACGTAGAGTGGGTGATCGGATTTCTGAGATGGACAGTGGGTGATCGGATTTCTGAGACGTAGAGTGGGTGATCGGATTTCTGATTTGGACAGTGGGCGATCGGATTTCTGAGAAGGACAGTGGGTGATCGGATTTCTGAGACGGACAGTGGGTGATCGGATTTCTGATTTGGACAGTGGGCGATCGGATTTCTGAGAAGGACAGTGGGTGATCGGATTTCTGAGATGGAGAGAGGCTGATCGGATTTCTGATATGGACAGTGGGTGATCGGATTTCTGAGATGGACAGTGGGTGATCGGATTTCTGAGAAGGAGAGTGGCTGATCGGATTTCTGAGACGGAGATTGGGTGATCGGATTTCTGAGACGGACAGTGGGTGATCGGATGTCTGAGACGTTGAGTGGGTGATCTGATTTCTGAGACGGGGAGTGGGTGATCGGATTTCTGAGAAGGAGAGTGGGTGATCGTATTTCTGAGATGTGCAGTGGGTGATCGGATTTCTGAGAAGGAGAGTGGGTGATCGGATTTCTGATATGGAGAGTGGGTGATCGGATTTCTGAGACGGACAGTGGGTGATCGGATTTCTGAGACGGAGAGTGGGTGATCGGATTTCTGGGAAGGCGAGTGGGTGATCGGATTTCTGAGACGGACAGTGGGTGATCGGATTTCTGAAACGGAGAGTGGGTGTTCGGTTTTCCGAGACGGACAGTGGGTGATCGGATTTCTGAGATGGAAAGTGTGTGATTGGATTTCTGAGACGGAGAGTGGGTGATCTGATTTCTGAGACCGAAGTGGGTGATTGGATTTCTGAGACGGACAGTGGGTGATCGGATTTCTGAGATGGACAGAGGGCGATCGGATTTCTGAGACGGACAGTGGGTGATCGGATTTCTGAGACGGACAGTGGGTGATCGGATTTCTGAGATGGACAGTGGGTGATCGGATTTCTGAGATGGAGAGTGGGTGATCGGATTTCTGAGACGGACAGTGGGTGATCGGATTTCTGAGATGGACAGTGGGTGATCGGATTTCTGAGACGGACCGTGGGTGATCGGATTTCTGAGATGGACAGTGGGTGATCGGATTTGTGAGATAGAGAGTGGGTGAACGGATTTCTGAGATGGACACTGGGTGATCGGATTTCTGAGATGGACACTGGGTGATCGGATTTCTGAGATGGACACTGGGTGATCGGATTTCCTAGATGGACACTGGGTGATCGGATTTCTGAGACAGAGAGAGGGTGATCGGATTTCTGAAATGTACAGTGGGTGATCGGATTTCTGAAACGTAAAGTGGGTGATCGGATTTCTGAGACGGAGAGTGGGTGATCGGATTTCTGAGACGGACAGTGGGTGATCGGATTTCTGAGACGTACAGTGGGCGATCGGATTTCTGTGACGGAGAGTGGGTGATCGGATTTCAGAGACGGGGAGTGGGTGATTGGATTTCTGATATGTACAGTGGGTGATCGGATTTCTGAGACGGACAGTGGGTGATCGGATTTCTGAGACGGACAGTGGGTGATCGGATTTCTGAGACGGACAGTGGGTGATCGGATTTCTGAGACGGACAGTGGGTGATCGGATTTTTGAGACGGACAGTGGGTGATCGGATTTCTGAGATGGGGAGTGGGTGATCGGATTTCTGAGACGGACAGTGGGTGATCGGATTTCTGAGACGGAGAGTGGGTGATCGGATTTCTGAGACGGACAGTGGGTGATCGGATTTCTGAGATGGACTGAGGGTGATCGGATTTCTGAGACGGAGAGTGGGTGATCGGATTTCTGAGACGGACAGTGGGTGATCGGATTTCTGAGACGGAGAGTGGGTGATCGGATTTCTGAGATGGGGAGTGGGTGATCGGATTTCTGTGACGGAGAGTGGGTGATCGGATTTCTGAGACGGGGAGTGGGTGATTGGATTTCTGATATGTACAGTGGGTGATCGGATTTCTGAGACGGACAGAGGGTAATCGGATTTCTGAGATGGACAGTGGGTGATCGGATTTCTGAGACGGACAGTGGGTGATCGGATTTCTGAGACGGACAGTGGGTGATCGGATTTCTGAGACGGAGTGTGGGTGATCGGATTTCTGAGACGGACAGTGGGTGATCGGATTTCTGAGACGGAGAGAGGGTGATCGGATTTCTGAGATGGGGAGTGAGTGATCGGATTTCTGTGACGGAGAGTGGGTGATCGGATTTCTGAGACGGGGAGTGGGTGATTGGATTTCTGATATGTACAGTGGGTGATCGGATTTCTGAGACAGACAGTGGGTGATCGGATTTCTGAGACGGACAGTGGGTGATCGGATTTCTGAAATAGACAGTGGGTGATCGGATTTCTGAGACGGACAGTGGGTGATCGGATTTCCGAGACGGACAGTGGGTGATCGGATTTCTGAGATGAGGAGTGGGTGATCGGATTTCTGAGACGGACAGTGGGTGATCGGATTTCTGAGACGGAGAGTGGGTGGTCGGATTTCTGAGACGGACAGTGGGTGATCGGATTTCTGAGACGGACAGTGGGTGATCGGATTTCTGAGACGGACATTGGGTGATCGGATTTCTGAGATGGACAGTGGGTGATCGGATTTCTGAGATGTGCAGTGGGTGATCGGATTTCTGAGAAGAAGAGTGGGTGATCGGATTTCTGAGACGGACAGTGGGTGATCGGATTTCTGAGATGGAAAGTGTGTGATTGGATTTCTGAGACGGAGAGTGGGTGATCTGATTTCTGAGACGGAAGTGGGTGATTGGGTTTCTGAGATGGACAGTGGGTGATCGGATTTCTGAGACGGACAGTGGGTGATCGGATTTCTGAGATGCAGAGTGGGCGATCGGATTTCTGAGACGGACAGTGGGTGATCGGATTTCTGTGACGGACAGTGGGTGATCGGATTTCTGAGATGGACAGTGTGTGATCGGATTTCTGAGATGGAGAGTGGGTGATCGGATTTCTGAGACGGACTGTGGGTGATCGGATTTCTGAGATTGACAGTGGGTGATCGGATTTCTGAGACGGACCGTGGGTGATCGGATTTCTGAGACGGACAGTGGGTGATCGGATTTGTGAGATGGAGAGTGGGTGAACGGATTTCTGAGATGGACACTGGGTGATCGGATTTCCTAGATGGACACTGGGTGATCGGATTTCTGAGATGGGGAGTGGGTGATGGGATTTCTGAGACGGACAGTGGGCGATCGTATTTCTGAGATGGACAGTGGGTGATCGGATTTCTGAGATGGGGAGTGGGTGATGGGATTTCTGAGACGGACAGTGGGCGATCGGATTTCTCAGGTGGACAGTGGGTGATCGGATTTCTGAGACGGAGAGTGGGTGATCGGATTTCTGAGACGGACAGTGGGTGATTGGATTTCTAAGACGTAGAGTGGGTGATCGGATTTCTGAGACGGGGAGTGGGTGATCGGATTTCTGAGATGGACAGTGGGTGATCGGATTTCTGAGAAGGAGAGTGGGTGATTGGATTTCTGAGACGGACAGTGGGTGATCGGATTTCTGAGACGGACAGTGGGTGATTGGATTTCTGAGACGTAGAGTGGGTGATCGGATTTCTGAGACGGGGAGTGGGTGATCGGATTTCTGATATGGACAGTGGGTGATTGAATTTCTGAGACGTAGAGTGGGTGATCGGATTTCTGAGACGGGGAGTGGGTGATCGGATTTCTGATATGGACAGTGGGCGATCGGATTTCTGTGAAGGACAGTGGGTGATTGGATTTCTGAGATGGAGAGAGGCAGATCGGATTTCTGATATGGACAGTGGGTGATCGGATTTCTGAGACGGACAGTGGGTGATCGTATTTCTGAGACGGGGAGTGGGTGATCGGATTTTTGTGACGGAGAGTGGGTGATCGGATTTCTGAGACGGGGAGTGGGTGATTGGATTTCTGAGACGGACAGTGGGTGATCGGATTTCTGAGATGGACAGTGGGTGATCGGATTTCTGTGACGGACAGTGGGTGATCGGATTTCTGAGACGGAGAGTGGGTGATCGGATTTCTGAGATGGGGAGTGGGTGATCGGATTTCTGAGACGGAGAGTGGGTGATCGGATTTCTGAGACGGACAGTGGGTGATCGGATTTCTGAGATGGACAGTGGGTGATCGGATTTCGGAGACGGACTGAGGGTAAACGGATTTCTGAGATGGACAGTGGGTGATCAGATTTCTGAGATGGAGTGTGGGTGATCGGATTTCTGAGATGGAGTGTGGGTGATCGGATTTCTGAGACGGACAGTGGGTGATCTGAATTTTGAGACGGACAGTGGGTGATCGGATTTCTGAGACGGACAGTGGGTGTCCGGATTTCTGAGACGGAGAGTGGGTGATCGGATTTCTGAGACGGACAGTGGGTAATCTGATTTTTGAGACGGACAGTGGGTGATCGGATTTCTGAGACGGACAGTGGGTGATCGGATTTCTGAGATGGACAGTGGGTGATCGGATTTCTGAGACGGACAGTGGGTGATCGGATTTCTGAGACGGACAGTGGGTGATCGGATTTCTCAGATGGACAGTGGGTGATCGGATTTCTGAGACGGAGAGTGGGTGATCGGAATTCTGAGACGGACAGTGGGTGATCGGATTTCTGAGATGGATAGTGGGTGATCGGATTTCCGAGACGGACAGTGGGTGATCGGATTTCTGAAATGGACAGTGGGTGATCGGATTTCTGAGACGGAGAGTGGGTGATCGGAATTCTGAGACGGACAGTGGGTGATCGGATTTCTGAGATGGACAGTGGGTGATCGGATTTCTGAGACGGAGAGTGGGTGATCTGATTTCTGAGACGGAAGTGGGTGATCGGATTTCTGAGATGGACAGTGGGTGATCGGATTTCTGAGACGGACAGTGGGTGATCGGAGTTCTGAGATGCAGAGTGGGCGATCGGATTTCTGAGACGGACAGTGGGTGATCGGATTTCTGAGACGGACAGTGGGTGATCGGATTTCTGAGATGGACAGTGGGTGATCGGATTTCTGAGATGGAGAGTGGGTGATCGGATTTCTGAGACGGACAGTGGGTGATCTGATTTCTGAGATGGACAGTGGGTGATCGGATTTCTGAGACGTACCGTGGGTGATCGGATTTCTGAGACGGACAGTGGGTGATCGGATTTGTGAGATGGAGAGTGGGGAATGGATTTCTGAGATGGACACTGGGTGATCGGATTTCTGAGATGGACACTGGGTTATCGGATTTCCTAGATGGACACTGGGTGATCGGATTTCTGAGACGGAGAGTGGGTGATCGGATTTCTGAAATGTACAGTGGGTGATCGGATTTCTGAAACGTAAAGTGGGTGATCGGATTTCTGAGACGGACAGTGGGTGATCGGATTTCTGAGACGGAGAGTGGGTGATCGCATTTCTGAGACGGACAGTGGGTGATCGGATTTCTGAGATGGACTGAGGGTAAACGGATTTCTGAGATGGACAGTGGGTGATCGGATTTCTCAGATGGAGAGTGGGTGATCGGATTTCTGAGACGGACTGAGGGTAAACGGATTTCTGAGATGGACAGTGGGTGATCGGATTTCTCAGATGGAGAGTGGGTGATCAGATTTCTGAGACGGAGAGTGGGAGATACGATATCTGAGATGGAGTGTGGGTGATCGGATTTCTGAGAAGGAGAGTGGGTGATCGGATTTCTGAGACGGACAGTGGGTGATCGGATTTCTGAGACGGACAGTGGGTGATCGGATTTCTGAGATGGAGAGTGGGTGATCGGATTTCTGAGATGGAGAGTGGGTGATCGGATTTCTGAGACGGACAGTGGGTGATCGGATTTCTGAGACGGAGAGTGGGTGATCGGATTTCTGAGACGGACAGTGGGTAATCGGACTTCTGAGATGGACAATGGGTGATCGGATTTCTGAGACGGACAGTGGGTGATCGGATTTCTGAGACGGACAGTGGGTGATCGGATTTCTGAGACGGAGTGTGGGTGATCGGATTTCTGAGACGGACAGTGGGTGATCGGATTTCTGAGTCGGAGAGTGGATGAGCGGATTTCTGAGATGGGGAGTGGGTGATCGGATTTCTGTGACGGAGAGTGGGTGATCGAATTTCTGAGACGGGGAGTGGGTGATTGGATTTCTGATATGTACAGTGGGTGATCGGATTTCTGAGACGGACAGTGGGTGATCGGATTTCTGAGACGGACAGTGGGTGATCGGATTTCTGAGATAGACAGTGGGTGATCGGATTTCTGAGACGGACAGTGGGCAATCGGATTTCTGAGACGGACAGTGGGTGATCGGATTTCTGAGATGAGGAGTGGGTGATCGGATTTCTGAGACGGACAGTGGGTGTTCGGATTTCTGAGACGGAGAGTGGGTGATCGGATTTCTGAGACGGACAGTGGGTGATCGGATTTCTGAGACGGACAGTGGGTGATCGGATTTCTGAGACGGACTGAGGGTGATCGGATTTCTGAAACGTACAGTGGGTGATCGGATTTCTGAGAGGGACCGTGGGTCATCGGATTTCTGTGACTGACAGAGGGCGATCGGATTTCTGAGATGGACAGTGGATGATCGGATTTCTGAGATGGACAGTGGGTGATCGGATTTCTGAGACGGACAGTGGGTGATCGGATTTCTGAGACGGACAGTGGGTGATCGGATTTCTGAGACGGAGTGTGGGTGATCGGATTTCTGAGACGGACAGTGGGTCATCGGATTTCTGAGACGGAGAGTGGGTGATCGGATTTCTGAGATGGGGAGTGAGTGATCGGATTTCTGTGACGGAGAGTGGGTGATCGGATTTCTGAGACGGGGAGTGGGTGATTGGATTTCTGATATGTACAGTGGGTGATCGGATTTCTGAGACAGACAGTGGGTGATCGGATTTCTGAGACTGACAGTGGGTGATCGGATTTCTGAAATAGACAGTGGGTGATCGGATTTCTGAGACGGACAGTGGGTGATCGGATTTCTGAGACGGACAGTGGGTGATCGGATTTCTGAGACGGACTGAGGGTGATCGGATTTCTGAAACGTACAGTGGGTGATCGGATTTCTGAGATGGACCGTGGGTCATCGGATTTCTGTGACTGACAGTGGGCGATCGGATTTCAGAGATGGACAGTGGATGATCGGATTTCTGAGACGGACAGTGAGTGATCGGATTTCTGAGATGGACAGTGGGTGATCGGATTTCTGAGACGGACATTGGGTGATTGGATTTCTGAGATGGACAGTGGGTGATCGGATTTCTGAGATGTGCAGTGGGTGATCGGATTTCTGAGAAGAAGAGTGGGTGATCGGATTTCTGAGACGGACAGTGGGTGATCGGATTTCTGAGACGGACAGTGGGTGATCGGATTTCTGAGACGGAGAGTGGGGGATCGCATTTCTGAGACGGACAGTGGGTGATCGGATTTCTGAGACGGACTGAGGGTAAACGGATTTCTGAGATGGACAGTGGGTGATCGGATTTCTCAGATGGAGAGTGGGTGATCGGATTTCTGAGACGGACTGAGGGTAAACGGATTTCTGAGATGGACAGTGGGTGATCGGATTTCTGAGATGGGGAGTGAGTGATCGGATTTCTGTGACGGAGAGTGGGTGATCGGATTTCTGAGACGGGGAGTGGGTGATTGGATTTCTGATATGTACAGTGGGTGATCGGATTTCTGAGACAGACAGTGGGTGATCGGATTTCTGAGACGGACAGTGGGTGATCGGATTTCTGAAATAGACAGTGGGTGATCGGATTTCTGAGACGGACAGTGGGTGATCGGATTTCCGAGACGGACAGTGGGTGATCGGATTTCTGAGATGAGGAGTGGGTGATCGGATTTCTGAGACGGACAGTGGGTGATCGGATTTCTGAGACGGAGAGTGGGTGATCGGATTTCTGAGACGGACAGTGGGTGATCGGATTTCTGAGACGGACAGTGGGTGATCGGATTTCTGAGACGGACTGAGGGTGATCGGATTTCTGAAACGTACAGTGGGTGATCGGATTTCTGAGATGGACCGTGGGTCATCGGATTTCTGTGACTGACAGTGGGCGATCGGATTTCAGAGATGGACAGTGGATGATCGGATTTCTGAGACGGACAGTGAGTGATCGGATTTCTGAGATGGACAGTGGGTGATCGGATTTCTGAGACGGACATTGGGTGATCGGATTTCTGAGATGGACAGTGGGTGATCGGATTTCTGAGATGTGCAGTGGGTGATCGGATTTCTGAGAAGAAGAGTGGGTGATCGGATTTCTGAGACGGACAGTGGGTGATCGGATTTCTGAGATGGACAGTGGGTGATCGGATTTCTGAGACGGAGAGTGGGTGATCGCATTTCTGAGACGGACAGTGGGTGATCGGATTTCTGAAACAGACTGAGTGTAAACGGATTTCTGAGATGGACAGTGGGTGATCGGATTTCTCAGATGGAGAGTGGGTGATCGGATTTCTGAGACGGACTGAGGGTAAACGGATTTCTGAGATGGACAGTGGGTGATCGGATTTCTCAGATGGAGAGTGGGTGATCAGATTTCTGAGACGGAGAGTGGGAGATACGATATCTGAGATGGAGTGTGGGTGATCGGAATTCTGAGAAGGAGAGTGGGTGATCGGATTTCTGAGACGGACAGTGGGTGATCGGATTTCTGAGACGGACAGTGGGTGATCGGATTTCTGAGACGGACAGTGGGTGATCGGATTTCTGAGACGGACAGTGGGTGATCGGATTTCTGAGACGGAGAGTGGGTGATCGGATTTCTGAGACGGACAGTGGGTGATCGGATTTCTGAGACGGAGAGTGGGTGATCGGATTTCTGAGATGGGGAGTGGGTGATCGGATTTCTGTGACGGAGAGTGGGTGATCGGATTTCTGAGATGGGGAGTGGGTGATTGGATTTCTGAGACGGACAGTGGGTAATCGGACTTCTGAGATAGACAGTGGGTGATCGGATTTCTGAGACGGACAGTGGGTGATCGGATTTCTGAGACGGACAGTGGGTGATCGGATTTCTGAGACGGAGTGTGGGTGATCGGATTTCTGAGACGGACAGTGGGTGATCGGATTTCTGAGACGGAGAGTGGGTGATCGGATTTCTGAGATGGGGAGTGGGTGATCGGATTTCTGTGACGGAGAGTGGGTGATCGAATTTCTGAGACGGGGAGTGGGTGATTGGATTTCTGATATGTACAGTGGGTGATCGGATTTCTGAGACGGACAGTGCGTGATCGGATGTCTGAGACGTAGAGTGGGTGATCGGATTTCTGAGATGTGCAGTGGGTGATCGGATTTCTGAGAAGAAGAGTGGGTGATCGGATTTCTGAGACGGACAGTGGGTGATCGGATTTCTGAGACGGACAGTGGGTGATCGGATTTCTGAGACGGAGAGTGGGTGATCGCATTTCTGAGACGGACAGTGGGTGATCGGATTTCTGAGACGGACTGAGGGTAAACGGATTTCTGAGATGGACAGTGGGTGATCGGATTTCTCAGATGGAGAGTGGGTGATCAGATTTCTGAGACGGAGAGTGGGAGATACGATATCTGAGATGGAGTGTGGGTGATCGGATTTCTGAGAAGGAGAGTGGGTGATCGGATTTCTGAGACGGACAGTGGGTGATCGGATTTCTGAGACGGACAGTGGGTGATCGGATTTCTGAGACGGACAGTGGGTGATCGGATTTCTGAGATGGAGAGTGGGTGATCGGATTTCTGAGACGGACAGTGGGTGATCGGATTTCTGAGACGGAGAGTGGGTGATCGGATTTCTGAGATGGGGAGTGGGTGATCGGATTTCTGTGACGGAGAGTGGGTGATCGGATTTCTGAGATGGGGAGTGGGTGATTGGATTTCTGATATGTACAGTGGGTGATCGGATTTCTGAGACGGACAGTGGGTAATCGGACTTCTGAGATGGACAATGGGTGATCGGATTTCTGAGACGGACAGTGGGTGATCGGATTTCTGAGACGGACAGTGGGTGATCGGATTTCTGAGACGGAGTGTGGGTGATCGGATTTCTGAGACGGACAGTGGGTGATCGGATTTCTGAGACGGAGAGTGGGTGATCGGATTTCTGAGATGGGGAGTGGGTGATCGGATTTCTGTGACGGAGAGTGGGTGATCGGATTTCTGAGATGGGGAGTGGGTGATTGGATTTCTGATATGTACAGTGGGTGATCGGATTTCTGAGACGGACAGTGGGTGATCGGATTTCTGAGACGGACATTGGGTGATCGGATTTCTGAGATAGACAGTGGGTGATCGGATTTCTGAGACGGAGAGTGGGGGATCGCATTTCTGAGACGGACAGTGGGTGATCGGATTTCTGAGACGGACTGAGGGTAAACGGATTTCTGAGATGGACAGTGGGTGATCGGATTTCTCAGATGGAGAGTGGGTGATCGGATTTCTGAGACGGACTGAGGGTAAACGGATTTCTGAGATGGACAGTGGGTGATCGGATTTCTGAGATGGGGAGTGAGTGATCGGATTTCTGTGACGGAGAGTGGGTGATCGGATTTCTGAGACGGGGAGTGGGTGATTGGATTTCTGATATGTACAGTGGGTGATCGGATTTCTGAGACAGACAGTGGGTGATCGGATTTCTGAGACGGACAGTGGGTGATCGGATTTCTGAAATAGACAGTGGGTGATCGGATTTCTGAGACGGACAGTGGGTGATCGGATTTCCGAGACGGACAGTGGGTGATCGGATTTCTGAGATGAGGAGTGGGTGATCGGATTTCTGAGACGGACAGTGGGTGATCGGATTTCTGAGACGGAGAGTGGGTGATCGGATTTCTGAGACGGACAGTGGGTGATCGGATTTCTGAGACGGACAGTGGGTGATCGGATTTCTGAGACGGACTGAGGGTGATCGGATTTCTGAAACGTACAGTGGGTGATCGGATTTCTGAGATGGACCGTGGGTCATCGGATTTCTGTGACTGACAGTGGGCGATCGGATTTCAGAGATGGACAGTGGATGATCGGATTTCTGAGACGGACAGTGAGTGATCGGATTTCTGAGATGGACAGTGGGTGATCAGATTTCTGAAACGGACATTGGGTGATCGGATTTCTGAGATGGACAGTGGGTGATCGGATTTCTGAGATGTGCAGTGGGTGATCGGATTTCTGAGAAGAAGAGTGGGTGATCGGATTTCTGAGACGGACAGTGGGTGATCGGATTTCTGAGATGGACAGTGGGTGATCGGATTTCTGAGACGGAGAGTGGGTGATCGCATTTCTGAGACGGACAGTGGGTGATCGGATTTCTGAGACGGACTGAGGGTAAACGGATTTCTGAGATGGACAGTGGGTGATCGGATTTCTCAGATGGAGAGTGGGTGATCGGATTTCTGAGACGGACTGAGGGTAAACGGATTTCTGAGATGGACAGTGGGTGATCAGATTTCTGAGACGGAGAGTGGGAGATACGATATCTGAGATGGAGTGTGGGTGATCGGAATTCTGAGAAGGAGAGTGGGTGATCGGATTTCTGAGACGGACAGTGGGTGATCGGATTTCTGAGACGGACAGTGGGTGATCGGATTTCTGAGACGGACAGTGGGTGATCGGATTTCTGAGACGGACAGTGGGTGATCGGATTTCTGAGATGGACAGTGGGTGATCGGATTTCTCAGATGGAGAGTGGGTGATCGGATTTCTGAGACGGACTGAGGGTAAACGGATTTCTGAGATGGACAGTGGGTGATCGGATTTCTGAGATGGGGAGTGAGTGATCGGATTTCTGTGACGGAGAGTGGGTGATCGGATTTCTGAGACGGGGAGTGGGTGATTGGATTTCTGATATGTACAGTGGGTGATCGGATTTCTGAGACAGACAGTGGGTGATCGGATTTCTGAGACGGACAGTGGGTGATCGGATTTCTGAAATAGACAGTGGGTGATCGGATTTCTGAGACGGACAGTGGGTGATCGGATTTCCGAGACGGACAGTGGGTGATCGGATTTCTGAGATGAGGAGTGGGTGATCGGATTTCTGAGACGGACAGTGGGTGATCGGATTTCTGAGACGGAGAGTGGGTGATCGGATTTCTGAGACGGACAGTGGGTGATCGGATTTCTGAGACGGACAGTGGGTGATCGGATTTCTGAGACGGACTGAGGGTGATCGGATTTCTGAAACGTACAGTGGGTGATCGGATTTCTGAGATGGACCGTGGGTCATCGGATTTCTGTGACTGACAGTGGGCGATCGGATTTCAGAGATGGACAGTGGATGATCGGATTTCTGAGACGGACAGTGAGTGATCGGATTTCTGAGATGGACAGTGGGTGATCAGATTTCTGAAACGGACATTGGGTGATCGGATTTCTGAGATGGACAGTGGGTGATCGGATTTCTGAGATGTGCAGTGGGTGATCGGATTTCTGAGAAGAAGAGTGGGTGATCGGATTTCTGAGACGGACAGTGGGTGATCGGATTTCTGAGATGGACAGTGGGTGATCGGATTTCTGAGACGGAGAGTGGGTGATCGCATTTCTGAGACGGACAGTGGGTGATCGGATTTCTGAGACGGACTGAGGGTAAACGGATTTCTGAGATGGACAGTGGGTGATCGGATTTCTCAGATGGAGAGTGGGTGATCGGATTTCTGAGACGGACTGAGGGTAAACGGATTTCTGAGATGGACAGTGGGTGATCAGATTTCTGAGACGGAGAGTGGGAGATACGATATCTGAGATGGAGTGTGGGTGATCGGAATTCTGAGAAGGAGAGTGGGTGATCGGATTTCTGAGACGGACAGTGGGTGATCGGATTTCTGAGACGGACAGTGGGTGATCGGATTTCTGAGACGGACAGTGGGTGATCGGATTTCTGAGACGGACAGTGGGTGATCGGATTTCTGAGATGGAGAGTGGGTGATCGGATTTCTGAGACGGACAGTGGGTGATCGGATTTCTGAGACGGAGAGTGGGTGATCGGATTTCTGAGATGGGGAGTGGGTGATCGGATTTCTGTGACGGAGAGAGGGTGATCGGATTTCTGAGATGGGGAGTGGGTGATTGGATTTCTGATATGTACAGTGGGTGATCGGATTTCTGAGACGGACAGTGGGTAATCGGACTTCTGAGATAGACAGTGGGTGATCGGATTTCTGAGACGGACAGTGGGTGATCGGATTTCTGAGACGGACAGTGGGTGATCGGATTTCTGAGACGGAGTGTGGGTGATCGGATTTCTGAGACGGACAGTGGGTGATCGGATTTCTGAGACGGAGAGTGGGTGATCGGATTTCTGAGATGGGGAGTGGGTGATCGGATTTCTGTGACGGAGAGTGGGTGATCGAATTTCTGAGACGGGGAGTGGGTGATTGGATTTCTGATATGTACAGTGGGTGATCGGATTTCTGAGACGGACAGTGGGTGATCGGATGTCTGAGACGTAGAGTGGGTGATCGGATTTCTGAGACGGACAGTGGGTGATCGGATTTCTGAGACGGAGAGTGGGTGATCGGATTTCTGAGATGGGGAGTGGGTGATCGGATTTCTGAGACGGACAGTGGGTGATCGGATTTCTGAGACGGACAGTGGGTGATCGGATTTCTGAGACGGAGAGTGGGTGATCGCATTTCTGAGACGGACAGTGGGTGATCGGATTTCTGAGACGGACTGAGGGTAAACGGATTTCTGAGATGGACAGTGGGTGATCGGATTTCTCAGATGGAGAGTGGGTGATCAGATTTCTGAGACGGAGAGTGGGAGATACGATATCTGAGATGGAGTGTGGGTGATCGGATTTCTGAGAAGGAGAGTGGGTGATCGGATTTCTGAGACGGACAGTGGGTGATCGGATTTCTGAGACGGACAGTGGGTGATCGGATTTCTGAGACGGACAGTGGGTGATCGGATTTCTGAGATGGAGAGTGGGTGATCGGATTTCTGAGACGGACAGTGGGTGATCGGATTTCTGAGACGGAGAGTGGGTGATCGGATTTCTGAGATGGGGAGTGGGTGATCGGATTTCTGTGACGGAGAGTGGGTGATCGGATTTCTGAGATGGGGAGTGGGTGATTGGATTTCTGATATGTACAGTGGGTGATCGGATTTCTGAGACGGACAGTGGGTAATCGGACTTCTGAGATGGACAATGGGTGATCGGATTTCTGAGACGGACAGTGGGTGATCGGATTTCTGAGACGGACAGTGGGTGATCGGATTTCTGAGACGGAGTGTGGGTGATCGGATTTCTGAGACGGACAGTGGGTGATCGGATTTCTGAGACGGAGAGTGGGTGATCGGATTTCTGAGATGGGGAGTGGGTGATCGGATTTCTGTGACGGAGAGTGGGTGATCGAATTTCTGAGACGGGGAGTGGGTGATTGGATTTCTGATATGTACAGTGGGTGATCGGATTTCTGAGACGGACAGTGGGTGATCGGATTTCTGAGACGGACATTGGGTGATCGGATTTCTGAGATAGACAGTGGGTGATCGGATTTCTGAGACGGACAGTGGCTGATCGGATTTCTGAGACGGACAGTGGGTGATTGGATTTCTGAGATGAGGAGTGGGTGATCGGATTTCTGAGACGGACAGTGGGTGTTCGGATTTCTGAGACGGAGAGTGGGTGATCGGATTTCTGAGACGGACAGTGGGTGATCGGATTTCTGAGACGGTCAGTGGGTGATCGGATTTCTGAGACGGACTGAGGGTGATCGGATTTCTGAAACGTACAGTGGGTGATCGGATTTCTGAGATGGACCGTGGGTCATCGGATTTCTGTGACTGACAGTGGGCGATCGGATTTCTGAGATGGACAGTGGATGATCGGATTTCTGAGACGGACAGTGAGTGATCGGATTTCTGAGATGGACAGTGGGTGATCGGATTTCTGAGACGGACAGTGGGTGATCGGATTTCTGAGACGGACAGTGGGTGATCGGATTTCTGAGACGGAGAGTGGGTGATCGCATTTCTGAGACGGACAGTGGGTGATCGGATTTCTGAGACGGACTGAGGGTAAACGGATTTCTGAGATGGACAGTGGGTGATCGGATTTCTCAGATGGAGAGTGGGTGATCGGATTTCTGAGACGGACTGAGGGTAAACGGATTTCTGAGATGGACAGTGGGTGATCGGATTTCTCAGATGGAGAGTGGGTGATCAGATTTCTGAGACGGAGAGTGGGAGATACGATATCTGAGATGGAGTGTGGGTGATCGGATTTCTGAGAAGGAGAGTGGGTGATCGGATTTCTGAGACGGACAGTGGGTGATCGGATTTCTGAGATGGAGAGTGGGTGATCGGATTTCTGAGACGGACAGTGGGTGATCGGATTTCTGAGACGGAGAGTGGGTGATCGGATTTCTGAGATGGGGAGTGGGTGATCGGATTTCTGTGACGGAGAGTGGGTGATCGGATTTCTGAGATGGGGAGTGGGTGATTGGATTTCTGATATGTACAGTGGGTGATCGGATTTCTGAGACGGACAGTGGGTAATCGGACTTCTGAGATGGACAATGGGTGATCGGATTTCTGAGACGGACAGTGGGTGATCGGATTTCTGAGACGGACAGTGGGTGATCGGATTTCTGAGACGGAGTGTGGGTGATCGGATTTCTGAGACGGACAGTGGGTGATCGGATTTCTGAGACGGAGAGTGGGTGATCGGATTTCTGAGATGGGGAGTGGGTGATCGGATTTCTGTGACGGAGAGTGGGTGATCGAATTTCTGAGACGGGGAGTGGGTGATTGGATTTCTGATATGTACAGTGGGTGATCGGATTTCTGAGACGGACAGTGGGTGATCGGATTTCTGAGACGGACATTGGGTGATCGGATTTCTGAGATAGACAGTGGGTGATCGGATTTCTGAGACGGACAGTGGGTGATCGGATTTCTGAGTCGGACAGTGGGTGATCGGATTTCTGAGATGAGGAGTGGGTGATCGGATTTCTGAGACGGACAGTGGGTGTTCGGATTTCTGAGACGGAGAGTGGGTGATCGGATTTCTGAGACGGACAGTGGGTGATCGGATTTCTGAGACGGTCAGTGGGTGATCGGATTTCTGAGACGGACTGAGGGTGATCGGATTTCTGAAACGTACAGTGGGTGATCGGATTTCTGAGATGGACCGTGGGTCATCGGATTTCTGTGACTGACAGTGGGCGATCGGATTTCTGAGATGGACAGTGGATGATCGGATTTCTGAGACGGACAGTGAGTGATCGGATTTCTGAGATGGACAGTGGGTGATCGGATTTCTGAGACGGACAGTGGGTGATCGGATTTCTGAGACGGACAGTGGGTGATCGGATTTCTGAGACGGAGAGTGGGTGATCGCATTTCTGAGACGGACAGTGGGTGATCGGATTTCTGAGACGGACTGAGGGTAAACGGATTTCTGAGATGGGCAGTGGGTGATCGGATTTCTCAGATGGAGAGTGGGTGATCGGATTTCTGAGACGGACTGAGGGTAAACGGATTTCTGAGATGGACAGTGGGTGATCGGATTTCTCAGATGGAGAGTGGGTGATCAGATTTCTGAGACGGAGAGTGGGAGATAGGATATCTGAGATGGAGTGTGGGTGATCGGATTTCTGAGACGGACAGTGGGTGATCGGATTTCTGAGACGGACTGAGGGTGATCGGATTTCTGAAACGTACAGTGGGTGATCGGATTTCTGAGATGGACCGTGGGTCATCGGATTTCTGTGACTGACAGTGGGCGATCGGATTTCTGAGATGGACAGTGGATGATCGGATTTCTGAGACGGACAGTGAGTGATCGGATTTCTGAGATGGACAGTGGGTGATCGGATTTCTGAGACGGACAGTGGGTGATCGGATTTCTGAGACGGACAGTGGGTGATCGGATTTCTGAGACGGAGAGTGGGTGATCGCATTTCTGAGACGGACAGTGGGTGATCGGATTTCTGAGACGGACAGTGGGTGATCGGATTTCTGAGACGGACTGAGGGTGATCGGATTTCTGAAACGTGTAGTGGGTGATCGGATTTCTGAGATGGACCGTGGGTCATCGGATTTCTGTGACTGACAGTGGGCGATCGGATTTCTGAGATGGACAGTGGATGATCGGATTTCTGAGACGGACAGTGAGTGATCGGATTTCTGAGATGGACAGTGGGTGATCGGATTTCTGAGACGGACAGTGGGTGATCGGATTTCTGAGACGGACAGTGGGTGATCGGATTTCTGAGACGGAGAGTGGGTGATCGCATTTCTGAGACGGACAGTGGGTGATCGGATTTCTGAGACGGACTGAGGGTAAACGGATTTCTGAGATGGACAGTGGGTGATCGGATTTCTGAGATGGGGAGTGGGTGATCGGATTTCTGAGATGGGGAGTGTGTGATTGGATTTCTGATATGTACAGTGGGTGATCGGATTTCTGAGACTGACAGTGGGTGATCGGATTTCTGAGATGGACAGTGGGTGATCGGATTTCTGAGACGGATAGTGGGTGATCGGATTTCTGAGACTGACAGTGGGTGATCGGATTTCTGAGACGGAGAGTGGGTGATTGGATTTCTGAGACGGACAGTGGGTGATCGGATTTCTGAGACCGACAGTGGGTGATCGGATTTCTCAGATGGACAGTGGGTGATCGGATTTCTGAGATGGAGAGTGGGTGATCGGAATTCTGAGACGGACATTGGGTGATCGGATTTCTGAGATAGACAGTGGGTGATCGGATTTCTGAGACGGACAGTGGGTGATCGGATTTCTGAGACGGACAGTGGGTGATCGGATTTCTGAGATGAGGAGTGGGTGATCGGATTTCTGAGACGGACAGTGGGTGTTCGGATTTCTGAGACGGAGAGTGGGTGATCGGATTTCTGAGACGGACAGTGGGTGATCGCATTTCTGAGACGGTCCGTGGGTGATCGGATTTCTGAGACGGACTGAGGGTGATCGGATTTCTGAAACGTACAGTGGGTGATCGGATTTCTGAGATGGACTGTGGGTCATCGGATTTCTGTGACTGACAGTGGGCGATCGGATTTCTGAGATGGACAGTGGATGATCGGATTTCTGAGACGGACAGTGAGTGATCGGATTTCTGAGATGGACAGTGGGTGATCGGATTTCTGAGACGGACAGTGGGTGATCGGATTTCTGAGACGGACAGTGGGTGATCGGATTTCTGAGACGGAGAGTGGGTGATCGCATTTCTGAGACGGACAGTGGGTGATCGGATTTCTGAGACGGACTGAGGGTAAACGGATTTCTGAGATGGACAGTGGGTGATCGGATTTCTCAGATGGAGAGTGGGTGATCGGATTTCTGAGACGGACTGAGGGTAAACGGATTTCTGAGATGGACAGTGGGTGATCGGATTTCTCAGATGGAGAGTGGGTGATCAGATTTCTGAGACGGAGAGTGGGAGATACGATATCTGAGATGGAGTGTGGGTGATCGGATTTCTGAGAAGGAGAGTGGGTGATCGGATTTCTGAGACGGACAGTGGGTGATCGGATTTCTGATATGGACAGTGGGCGATCGGATTTCTGAGACGGACAGTGGGTGATCGGATTTCTGAGACGGACAGTGGGTGATCGGATTTCTGAGACGGACAGTGGGTGATCGGATTTCTGAGATGGAGAGTGGGTGATCGGATTTCTGAGACGGACAGTGGGTGATCGGATTTCTGAGACGGAGAGTGGGTGATCGGATTTCTGAGATGGGGAGTGGGTGATCGGATTTCTGTGACGGAGAGTGGGTGATCGGATTTCTGAGATGGGGAGTGGGTGATTGGATTTCTGATATGTACAGTGGGTGATCGGATTTCTGAGACGGACAGTGGGTAATCGGACTTCTGAGATGGACAATGGGTGATCGGATTTCTGAGACGGACAGTGGGTGATCGGATTTCTGAGACGGACAGTGGGTGATCGGATTTCTGAGACGGAGTGTGGGTGATCGGATTTCTGAGACGGACAGTGGGTGATCGGATTTCTGAGACGGAGAGTGGGTGATCGGATTTCTGAGATGGGGAGTGGGTGATCGGATTTCTGTGACGGAGAGTGGGTGATCGAATTTCTGAGACGGGGAGTGGGTGATTGGATTTCTGATATGTACAGTGGGTGATCGGATTTCTGAGACGGACAGTGGGTGATCGGATTTCTGAGACGGACATTGGGTGATCGGATTTCTGAGATAGACAGTGGGTGATCGGATTTCTGAGACGGACAGTGGGTGATCGGATTTCTGAGACGGACAGTGGGTGATCGGATTTCTGAGATGAGGAGTGGGTGATCGGATTTCTGAGACGGACAGTGGGTGTTCGGATTTCTGAGACGGAGAGTGGGTGATCGGATTTCTGAGACGGACAGTGGGTGATCGGATTTCTGAGACGGTCAGTGGGTGATCGGATTTCTGAGACGGACTGAGGGTGATCGGATTTCTGAAACGTACAGTGGGTGATCGGATTTCTGAGATGGACTGTGGGTCATCGGATTTCTGTGACTGACAGTGGGCGATCGGATTTCTGAGATGGACAGTGGATGATCGGATTTCTGAGACGGACAGTGAGTGATCGGATTTCTGAGATGGACAGTGGGTGATCGGATTTCTGAGACGGACAGTGGGTGATCGGATTTCTGAGACGGACAGTGGGTGATCGGATTTCTGAGACGGAGAGTGGGTGATCGCATTTCTGAGACGGACAGTGGGTGATCGGATTTCTGAGACGGACTGAGGGTAAACGGATTTCTGAGATGGACAGTGGGTGATCGGATTTCTCAGATGGAGAGTGGGTGATCGGATTTCTGAGACGGACTGAGGGTAAACGGATTTCTGAGATGGACAGTGGGTGATCGGATTTCTCAGATGGAGAGTGGGTGATCAGATTTCTGAGACGGAGAGTGGGAGATACGATATCTGAGATGGAGTGTGGGTGATCGGATTTCTGAGAAGGAGAGTGGGTGATCGGATTTCTGAGACGGACAGTGGGTGATCGGATTTCTGATATGGACAGTGGGCGATCGGATTTCTGAGACGGACAGTGGGTGATCGGATTTCTGAGACGGACAGTGGGTGATCGGATTTCTGAGACGGACAGTGGGTGATCGGATTTCTGAGATGGAGAGTGGGTGATCGGATTTCTGAGACGGACAGTGGGTGATCGGATTTCTGAGACGGAGAGTGGGTGATCGGATTTCTGAGATGGGGAGTGGGTGATCGGATTTCTGTGACGGAGAGTGGGTGATCGGATTTCTGAGATGGGGAGTGGGTGATTGGATTTCTGATATGTACAGTGGGTGATCGGATTTCTGAGACGGACAGTGGGTAATCGGACTTCTGAGATGGACAATGGGTGATCGGATTTCTGAGACGGACAGTGGGTGATCGGATTTCTGAGACGGACAGTGGGTGATCGGATTTCTGAGACGGAGTGTGGGTGATCGGATTTCTGAGACGGACAGTGGGTGATCGGATTTCTGAGACGGAGAGTGGGTGATCGGATTTCTGAGATGGGGAGTGGGTGATCGGATTTCTGTGACGGAGAGTGGGTGATCGAATTTCTGAGACGGGGAGTGGGTGATTGGATTTCTGATATGTACAGTGGGTGATCGGATTTCTGAGACGGACAGTGGGTGATCGGATTTCTGAGACGGACATTGGGTGATCGGATTTCTGAGATAGACAGTGGGTGATCGGATTTCTGAGACGGACAGTGGGTGATCGGATTTCTGAGACGGACAGTGGGTGATCGGATTTCTGAGATGAGGAGTGGGTGATCGGATTTCTGAGACGGACAGTGGGTGTTCGGATTTCTGAGACGGAGAGTGGGTGATCGGATTTCTGAGACGGACAGTGGGTGATCGGATTTCTGAGACGGTCAGTGGGTGATCGGATTTCTGAGACGGACTGAGGGTGATCGGATTTCTGAAACGTACAGTGGGTGATCGGATTTCTGAGATGGACCGTGGGTCATCGGATTTCTGTGACTGACAGTGGGCGATCGGATTTCTGAGATGGACAGTGGATGATCGGATTTCTGAGACGGACAGTGAGTGATCGGATTTCTGAGATGGACAGTGGGTGATCGGATTTCTGAGACGGACAGTGGGTGATCGGATTTCTGAGACGGACAGTGGGTGATCGGATTACTGAGACGGAGAGTGGGTGATCGCATTTCTGAGACGGACAGTGGGTGATCGGATTTCTGAGACGGACTGAGGGTAAACGGATTTCTGAGATGGACAGTGGGTGATCGGATTTCTCAGATGGAGAGTGGGTGATCGGATTTCTGAGACGGACTGAGGGTAAACGGATTTCTGAGATGGACAGTGGGTGATCGGATTTCTCAGATGGAGAGTGGGTGATCAGATTTCTGAGACGGAGAGTGGGAGATAGGATATCTGAGATGGAGTGTGGGTGATCGGATTTCTGAGACGGACAGTGGGTGATCGGATTTCTGAGACGGACTGAGGGTGATCGGATTTCTGAAACGTACAGTGGGTGATCGGATTTCTGAGATGGACCGTGGGTCATCGAATTTCTGTGACTGACAGTGGGCGATCGGATTTCTGAGATGGACAGTGGATGATCGGATTTCTGAGACGGACAGTGAGTGATCGGATTTCTGAGATGGACAGTGGGTGATCGGATTTCTGAGACGGACAGTGGGTGATCGGATTTCTGAGACGGACAGTGGGTGATCGGATTTCTGAGACGGAGAGTGGGTGATCGCATTTCTGAGACGGACAGTGGGTGATCGGATTTCTGAGACGGACTGAGGGTAAACGGATTTCTGAGATGGACAGTGGGTGATCGGATTTCTCAGATGGAGAGTGGGTGATCGGATTTCTGAGACGGACTGAGGGTAAACGGATTTCTGAGATGGACAGTGGGTGATCGGATTTCTCAGATGGAGAGTGGGTGATCAGATTTCTGAGACGGAGAGTGGGAGATAGGATATCTGAGATGGAGTGTGGGTGATCGGATTTCTGAGACGGACAGTGGGTGATCGGATTTCTGAGACGGACTGAGGGTGATCGGATTTCTGAAACGTACAGTGGGTGATCGGATTTCTGAGATGGACCGTGGGTCATCGGATTTCTGTGACTGACAGTGGGCGATCGGATTTCTGAGATGGACAGTGGATGATCGGATTTCTGAGACGGACAGTGAGTGATCGGATTTCTGAGATGGACAGTGGGTGATCGGATTTCTGAGACGGACAGTGGGTGATCGGATTTCTGAGACGGACAGTGGGTGATCGGATTTCTGAGACGGAGAGTGGGTGATCGCATTTCTGAGACGGACAGTGGGTGATCGGATTTCTGAGACGGACTGAGGGTAAACGGATTTCTGAGATGGACAGTGGGTGATCGGATTTCTGAGATGGGGAGTGGGTGATCGGATTTCTGAGATGGGGAGTGTGTGATTGGATTTCTGATATGTACAGTGGGTGATCGGATTTCTGAGACGGACAGTGGGTGATCGGATTTCTGAGATGGACAGTGGGTGATCGGATTTCTGAGACGGATAGTGGGTGATCGGATTTCTGAGACTGACAGTGGGTGATCGGATTTCTGAGACGGAGAGTGGGTGATTGGATTTCTGAGACGGACAGTGGGTGATCGGATTTCTGAGACCGACAGTGGGTGATCGGATTTCTCAGATGGACAGTGGGTGATCGGATTTCTGAGATGGAGAGTGGGTGATCGGAATTCTGAGACGGACAGTGGGTGATCGGATTTCTGATATGGACAGTGGGCGATCGGATTTCTGAGACGGACAGTGGGTGATCGGATTTCTGAGACGGACAGTGGGTGATCGGATTTCTGAGACGGACAGTGGGTGATCGGATTTCTGAGATGGAGAGTGGGTGATCGGATTTCTGAGACGGACAGTGGGTGATCGGATTTCTGAGACGGAGAGTGGGTGATCGGATTTCTGAGATGGGGAGTGGGTGATCGGATTTCTGTGACGGAGAGTGGGTGATCGGATTTCTGAGATGGGGAGTGGGTGATTGGATTTCTGATATGTACAGTGGGTGATCGGATTTCTGAGACGGACAGTGGGTAATCGGACTTCTGAGATGGACAATGGGTGATCGGATTTCTGAGACGGACAGTGGGTGATCGGATTTCTGAGACGGACAGTGGGTGATCGGATTTCTGAGACGGAGTGTGGGTGATCGGATTTCTGAGACGGACAGTGGGTGATCGGATTTCTGAGACGGAGAGTGGGTGATCGGATTTCTGAGATGGGGAGTGGGTGATCGGATTTCTGTGACGGAGAGTGGGTGATCGAATTTCTGAGACGGGGAGTGGGTGATTGGATTTCTGATATGTACAGTGGGTGATCGGATTTCTGAGACGGACAGTGGGTGATCGGATTTCTGAGACGGACATTGGGTGATCGGATTTCTGAGATAGACAGTGGGTGATCGGATTTCTGAGACGGACAGTGGGTGATCGGATTTCTGAGACGGACAGTGGGTGATCGGATTTCTGAGATGAGGAGTGGGTGATCGGATTTCTGAGACGGACAGTGGGTGTTCGGATTTCTGAGACGGAGAGTGGGTGATCGGATTTCTGAGACGGACAGTGGGTGATCGGATTTCTGAGACGGTCAGTGGGTGATCGGATTTCTGAGACGGACTGAGGGTGATCGGATTTCTGAAACGTACAGTGGGTGATCGGATTTCTGAGATGGACCGTGGGTCATCGGATTTCTGTGACTGACAGTGGGCGATCGGATTTCTGAGATGGACAGTGGATGATCGGATTTCTGAGACGGACAGTGAGTGATCGGATTTCTGAGATGGACAGTGGGTGATCGGATTTCTGAGACGGACAGTGGGTGATCGGATTTCTGAGACGGACAGTGGGTGATCGGATTACTGAGACGGAGAGTGGGTGATCGCATTTCTGAGACGGACAGTGGGTGATCGGATTTCTGAGACGGACTGAGGGTAAACGGATTTCTGAGATGGACAGTGGGTGATCGGATTTCTCAGATGGAGAGTGGGTGATCGGATTTCTGAGACGGACTGAGGGTAAACGGATTTCTGAGATGGACAGTGGGTGATCGGATTTCTCAGATGGAGAGTGGGTGATCAGATTTCTGAGACGGAGAGTGGGAGATAGGATATCTGAGATGGAGTGTGGGTGATCGGATTTCTGAGACGGACAGTGGGTGATCGGATTTCTGAGACGGACTGAGGGTGATCGGATTTCTGAAACGTACAGTGGGTGATCGGATTTCTGAGATGGACCGTGGGTCATCGGATTTCTGTGACTGACAGTGGGCGATCGGATTTCTGAGATGGACAGTGGATGATCGGATTTCTGAGACGGACAGTGAGTGATCGGATTTCTGAGATGGACAGTGGGTGATCGGATTTCTGAGACGGACAGTGGGTGATCGGATTTCTGAGACGGACAGTGGGTGATCGGATTTCTGAGACGGAGAGTGGGTGATCGCATTTCTGAGACGGACAGTGGGTGATCGGATTTCTGAGACGGACTGAGGGTAAACGGATTTCTGAGATGGACAGTGGGTGATCGGATTTCTCAGATGGAGAGTGGGTGATCGGATTTCTGAGACGGACTGAGGGTAAACGGATTTCTGAGATGGACAGTGGGTGATCGGATTTCTCAGATGGAGAGTGGGTGATCAGATTTCTGAGACGGAGAGTGGGAGATAGGATATCTGAGATGGAGTGTGGGTGATCGGATTTCTGAGACGGACAGTGGGTGATCGGATTTCTGAGACGGACTGAGGGTGATCGGATTTCTGAAACGTACAGTGGGTGATCGGATTTCTGAGATGGACCGTGGGTCATCGGATTTCTGTGACTGACAGTGGGCGATCGGATTTCTGAGATGGACAGTGGATGATCGGATTTCTGAGACGGACAGTGAGTGATCGGATTTCTGAGATGGACAGTGGGTGATCGGATTTCTGAGACGGACAGTGGGTGATCGGATTTCTGAGACGGACAGTGGGTGATCGGATTTCTGAGACGGAGAGTGGGTGATCGCATTTCTGAGACGGACAGTGGGTGATCGGATTTCTGAGACGGACTGAGGGTAAACGGATTTCTGAGATGGACAGTGGGTGATCGGATTTCTGAGATGGGGAGTGGGTGATCGGATTTCTGAGATGGGGAGTGTGTGATTGGATTTCTGATATGTACAGTGGGTGATCGGATTTCTGAGACGGACAGTGGGTGATCGGATTTCTGAGATGGACAGTGGGTGATCGGATTTCTGAGACGGATAGTGGGTGATCGGATTTCTGAGACTGACAGTGGGTGATCGGATTTCTGAGACGGAGAGTGGGTGATTGGATTTCTGAGACGGACAGTGGGTGATCGGATTTCTGAGACCGACAGTGGGTGATCGGATTTCTCAGATGGACAGTGGGTGATCGGATTTCTGAGATGGAGAGTGGGTGATCGGAATTCTGAGACGGACAGTGGGTGATCGGATTTCTGAGATGGATAGTGGGTGATCGGATTTCTGAGACGGACAGTGGTTGATCGGATTTCTGAAATGGACAGTGGGTGATCGGATTTCTGAGACGGAGAGTGGGTGATCGGAATTCTGAGACGGACAGTGGGTGATCGGATTTCTGAGATGGACAGTGGGTGATCGGATTTCTGAGACGGAGAGTGGGTGATCTGATTTCTGAGACGGAAGTGGGTGATCGGATTTCTGAGATGGACAGTGGGTGATCGGATTTCTGAGACGGACAGTGGGTGATCGGAGTTCTGAGATGCAGAGTGGGCGATCGGATTTCTGAGACGGACAGTGGGTGATCGGATTTCTGAGACGGACAGTGGGTGATCGGATTTCTGAGATGGACAGTGGGTGATCGGATTTCTGAGATGGAGAGTGGGTGATCGGATTTCTGAGACGGACAGTGGGTGATCGGATTTCTGAGAAGGACAGTGGGTGATCGGATTTCTGAGACGTACCGTGGGTGATCGGATTTCTGAGACGGACAGTGGGTGATCAGATTTGTGAGATGGAGAGTGGGTGAATGGATTTCTGAGATGGACACTGGGTGATCGGATATCTGAGATGGACACTGGGTTATCGGATTTCCTAGATGGACACTGGGTGATCGGATTTCTGAGACGGAGAGTGGGTGATCGGATTTCTGAAATGTACAGTGGGTGATCGGATTTCTGAAACGTAAAGTGGGTGATCGGATTTCTGAGACGGAGAGTGGGTGATCTGATTTTTGAGACGGACAGTGGGTGATCGGATTTCTGAGACGGACAGTGGGTGATCGGATTTCTGAGATGGAGTGCGGGTGATCGGATTTCTGAGACGGACAGTGGGTGATCTGATTTTTGAGACGGACAGTGGGTGATCGGATTTCTGAGACGGACAGTGGGTGATCGGATTTCTGAGACGGAGAGTGGGTGATCGGATTTCTGAGACGGAGAGTGGGTGATCAGATTTCTGAGATGGAGTGTGGGTGATCGGATTTCTGAGAAGGAGAGTGGGTGATCGGATTTCTGAGACGGACAGTGGGTGATCGGATTTATGAGATGGACAGTGGGTGATCGGATTTCTGAGACGGACAGTGGGTGATCGGATTTCTGAGACGGACAGAGGGTGATCGGATTTCTGAGACGGAGAGTGGGTGATCGGATTTCTGAGACGGACAGTGGGTGATCGGATTTCTGAGATGGACAGTGGGTGATCGGATTTCTGAGACGGACTGAGGGTGATCGGATTTCTGAAACGTACAGTGGGTGATCGGATTTCTGAGATGGACCGTGGGTCATCGGATTTCTGTGACTGACAGTGGGCGATCGGATTTCTGAGATGGACAGTGGGTGATCGGATTTCTGAGACGGACAGTGAGTGATCGGATTTCTGAGATGGACAGTGGGTGATCGGATTTCTGAGACGGACAGTGGGTGATCGGATTTCTGAGACGGACAGTGGGTGATCGGATTTCTGAGACGGAGAGTGGGTGATCGCATTTCTGAGACGGACAGTGGGTGATCGGATTTCTGAGACGGACTGAGGGTAAACGGATTTCTGAGATGGACAGTGGGTGATCGGATTTCTCAGATGGAGAGTGGGTGATCGGATTTCTGAGACGGACTGAGGGTAAACGGATTTCTGAGATGGACAGTGGGTGATCGGATTTCTCAGATGGAGAGTGGGTGATCAGATTTCTGAGACGGAGAGTGGGAGATAGGATATCTGAGATGGAGTGTGGGTGATCGGATTTCTGAGACGGACAGTGGGTGATCGGATTTCTGAGACGGACTGAGGGTGATCGGATTTCTGAAACGTACAGTGGGTGATCGGATTTCTGAGATGGACCGTGGGTCATCGGATTTCTGTGACTGACAGTGGGCGATCGGATTTCTGAGATGGACAGTGGATGATCGGATTTCTGAGACGGACAGTGAGTGATCGGATTTCTGAGATGGACAGTGGGTGATCGGATTTCTGAGACGGACAGTGGGTGATCGGATTTCTGAGACGGACAGTGGGTGATCGGATTTCTGAGACGGAGAGTGGGTGATCGCATTTCTGAGACGGACAGTGGGTGATCGGATTTCTGAGACGGACTGAGGGTAAACGGATTTCTGAGATGGACAGTGGGTGATCGGATTTCTGAGATGGGGAGTGGGTGATCGGATTTCTGAGATGGGGAGTGTGTGATTGGATTTCTGATATGTACAGTGGGTGATCGGATTTCTGAGACGGACAGTGGGTGATCGGATTTCTGAGATGGACAGTGGGTGATCGGATTTCTGAGACGGATAGTGGGTGATCGGATTTCTGAGACTGACAGTGGGTGATCGGATTTCTGAGACGGAGAGTGGGTGATTGGATTTCTGAGACGGACAGTGGGTGATCGGATTTCTGAGACCGACAGTGGGTGATCGGATTTCTCAGATGGACAGTGGGTGATCGGATTTCTGAGATGGAGAGTGGGTGATCGGAATTCTGAGACGGACAGTGGGTGATTGGATTTCTGAGATGGATAGTGGGTGATCGGATTTCTGAGACGGACAGTGGTTGATCGGATTTCTGAAATGGACAGTGGGTGATCGGATTTCTGAGACGGAGAGTGGGTGATCGGAATTCTGAGACGGACAGTGGGTGATCGGATTTCTGAGATGGACAGTGGGTGATCGGATTTCTGAGACGGAGAGTGGGTGATCTGATTTCTGAGACGGAAGTGGGTGATCGGATTTCTGAGATGGACAGTGGGTGATCGGATTTCTGAGACGGACAGTGGGTGATCGGAGTTCTGAGATGCAGAGTGGGCGATCGGATTTCTGAGACGGACAGTGGGTGATCGGATTTCTGAGACGGACAGTGGGTGATCGGATTTCTGAGATGGACAGTGGGTGATCGGATTTCTGAGATGGAGAGTGGGTGATCGGATTTCTGAGACGGCAGTGGGTGATCGGATTTCTGAGAAGGACAGTGGGTGATCGGATTTCTGAGACGTACCGTGGGTGATCGGATTTCTGAGACGGACAGTGGGTGATCAGATTTGTGAGATGGAGAGTGGGTGAATGGATTTCTGAGATGGACACTGGGTGATCGGATATCTGAGATGGACACTGGGTTATCGGATTTCCTAGATGGACACTGGGTGATCGGATTTCTGAGACGGAGAGTGGGTGATCGGATTTCTGAAATGTACAGTGGGTGATCGGATTTCTGAAACGTAAAGTGGGTGATCGGATTTCTGAGACGGAGAGTGGGTGATCTGATTTTTGAGACGGACAGTGGGTGATCGGATTTCTGAGACGGACAGTGGGTGATCGGATTTCTGAGATGGAGTGCGGGTGATCGGATTTCTGAGACGGACAGTGGGTGATCTGATTTTTGAGACGGACAGTGGGTGATCGGATTTCTGAGACGGACAGTGGGTGATCGGATTTCTGAGACGGAGAGTGGGTGATCGGATTTCTGAGACGGAGAGTGGGTGATCAGATTTCTGAGATGGAGTGTGGGTGATCGGATTTCTGAGAAGGAGAGTGGGTGATCGGATTTCTGAGACGGACAGTGGGTGATCGGATTTATGAGATGGACAGTGGGTGATCGGATTTCTGAGACGGACAGTGGGTGATCGGATTTCTGAGACGGACAGAGGGTGATCGGATTTCTGAGACGGAGAGTGGGTGATCGGATTTCTGAGACGGACAGTGGGTGATCGGATTTCTGAGATGGACAGTGGGTGATCGGATTTCTGAGACGGAGAGTGGGTGATCGGATTTCTGAGACGGAGTGTGGGTGATCGGAATTCTGAGACGTAGAGTGGGTGATCAGATTTCTGAGACGCGGAGTGGGTTATCGGATTTCTGATATGGACAGTGGGTGATCGGATTTCTGAGATGGACAGTGGGTGATCGGATTTCTGAGACGTAGAGTGGGTGATCGGATTTCTGAGATGGACAGTGGGTGATCGGATTTCTGAGATGTAGAGTGGGTGATTGGATTTCTGAGACGGACAGTGGGTGATCGGATTTGTGAGATGGAGAGTGGGTGAACGGATTTCTGAGATGGACACTGGGTGATCGGATTTCCTAGATGGACACTGGGTGATCGGATTTCTGAGACGGAGAGTGGGTGATCGGATTTCTGAGATGGACAGTGGGTGATCGGATTTCTCAGATGGAGAGTGGGTGATCGGATTTCTGAGATGGGGAGTGGGTGATGGGATTTCTGAGACGGACAGTGGGCGATCGTATTTCTGAGATGGACAGTGGGTGATCGGATTTCTGAGCCGGAGAGTGGGTGATCGGATTTCTGAGACGGACAGTGGGTGATCGGATTTCTAAGACGTAGAGTGGGTGATCGGATTTCTGAGACGGGGAGTGGGTGATCGGATTTCTGAGATGGACAGTGGGTGATCGGATTTCTGAGAAGGAGAGTGGGTGATTGGATTTCTGAGACGGACAGTGGGTGATCGGATTTCTGAGACGGACAGTGGGTGATTGGATTTCTGAGACGTAGAGTGGGTGATCGGATTTCTGAGACGGGGAGTGGGTGATCGGATTTCTGATATGGACAGTGGGCGATCGGATTTCTGTGAAGGACAGTGGGTGATCGGATTTCTGAGATGGAGAGAGGCTGATCGGATATCTGATATGGACAGTGGGTGATCGGATTTCTGAGACGGACAGTGGGTGATCGTATTTCTGAGACGGGGAGTGGGTGATCGGATTTCTGTGACGGAGAGTGGGTGATCGGATTTCTGAGACGGGGAGTGGGAGATTGGATTTCTGAGACGGACAGTGGGTGATCGGATTTCTGAGATGGACAGTGGGTGATCGGATTTCTGTGACGGACAGTGGGTGATCGGATTTCTGAGACGGAGAGTGGGTGATCGGATTTCTGAGATGGGGAGTGGGTGATCGGATTTCTGAGACGGAGAGTGGGTGATCGGATTTCTGAGACGGACAGTGGGTGATCGGATTTCTGAGATGGACAGTGGGTGATCGGATTTCGGAGACGGACTGAGGGTAAACGGATTTCTGAGATGGACAGTGGGTGATCAGATTTCTGAGATGGAGTGTGGGTGATCGGATTTCTGAGATGGAGTGTGGGTGATCGGATTTCTGAGACGGACAGTGGGTGATCTGATTTTTGAGACGGACAGTGGGTGATCGGATTTCTGAGACGGACAGTGGGTGTCCGGATTTCTGAGACGGAGAGTGGGTGATCGGATTTCTGAGACGGACAGTGGGTGATCTGATTTTTGAGACGGACAGTGGGTGATCGGATTTCTGAGACGGACTGAGGGTAAACGGATTTCTGAGATGGACAGTGGGTGATCGGATTTCTCAGATGGAGAGTGGGTGATCGGATTTCTGAGACGGACTGAGGGTAAACGGATTTCTGAGATGGACAGTGGGTGATCGGATTTCTCAGATGGAGAGTGGGTGATCAGATTTCTGAGACGGAGAGTGGGAGATAGGATATCTGAGATGGAGTGTGGGTGATCGGATTGCTGAGAAGGAGAGTGGGTGATCGGATTTCTGAGACAGGGAGTGGGTGATTGGATTTCTGATATGTTCCGTGGGTGATCGGATTTCTGAGACGGACAGTGGGTAATCGGATTTCTGAGATGGACAGTGGGTGATCGGATTTCTGAGACGGACAGTGGATGATCGGATTTCTGAGACGGATAGTGGGTGATCGGATTTCTGAGACGGAGTGTGGGTGATCGGATTTCTGAGACGGACTGTGGGTGATCGGATTTCTGAGACGGAGAGTGGGTGATCGGATTTCTGAGATGGGGAGTGGGTGATCGGATTTCTGTGACGGAGAGTGGGTGATCGGATTTCTGAGACGGGGACTGGGTGATTGGATTTCTGATATGTACAGTGGGTGATCGGATTTCTGAGACGGACAGTGGGTGATCGGATTTCTGAGACGGACAGTGGGTGATCGGATTTCTGAGATGGACAGTGGGTGATCGGATTTCTGAGACGGACAGTGGGTGATCGGATTTCTGAGACGGACAGTGGGTGATCGGATTTCTGAGATGAGGAGTGGGTGATCGGATTTCTGAGACGGACAGTGGGTGATCGGATTTCTGAGACGGAGAGTGGGTGATCGGATTTCTGAGACGGACAGTGGGTGATCGGATTTCTGAGACGGACAGTGGGTGATCGGATTTCTGAGACGGACTGAGGGTGATCGGATTTCTGAAACGTACAGTGGGTGATCGGATTTCTGAGATGGACCGTGGGTCATCGGATTTCTGTTACTGACAGTGGGCGATCGGATTTCTGAGATGGACAGTGGATGATCGGATTTCTGAGACGGACAGTGAGTGATCGGATTTCTGAGATGGACAGTGGGTGATCGGATTTCTGAGACGGACAGTGGGTGATCGGATTTCTGAGACGGAGAGTGGGTGATCGCATTTCTGAGACGGACAGTGGGTGATCGGATTTCTGAGACAGACTGAGGGTAAACGGATTTCTGAGATGGACAGTGGGTGATCGGATTTCTGAGATGGGGAGTGGGTGATCGGATTTCTGAGACGGACAGTGGGTGATCGGATTTCTGAGACGGAGAGTGGGTGATCGGATTTCTGAGACGGAGAGTGGGTGATCGGATTTCTGAGACGGACAGTGGGTGATCGGATTTCTGAGACGGACAGTGGGTGATCGGATTTCTGAGACGGAGAGTGGGTGATCGGTTTTCTGAGACGGACGGTGATCGGATTTCTGAGACGGACAGTGGATGATCGGATTTCTGAGACGGACAGTGGGTGATCGGATTTCTGTGATGGACAGTGGGTGATCGGATTTCTGAGACGGGGAGTGGGTGATCGGATTTCTGAGACGGACAGTGGATGATCGGATTTCTGAGACGGACAGTGGGTGATCGGATTTCTGAGACGGAGAGTGGGTGATCGGATTTCTGAGATGGGGAGTGGGTGATCGGATTTCTGTGATGGAGAGTGGGTGATCGGATTTCTGAGACGGGGAGTGGGTGATTGGATTTCTGATATGTACAGTGGGTGATCGGATTTCTGAGACGGACAGTGGGTGATCAGATTTCTGAGATGGACAGTGGGTGATCGGATTTCTGAGATGGAGAGTGGGTGATCGGATTTCTGAGACGGACAGTGGGTGATCGGATTTCTGAGATGGGGAGTGGGTGATCGGATTTCTGAGACGGAGAGTGGGTGATCGGATTTCTGAGATGGACAGTGGGTGATCGGATCTCTGAGACGGAGAGTGGGTGATCGGATTTCTGAGACGGAGAGTGGGTGATCGGATTTCTGAGACGGAGAGTGGGTGATCGGATTTCTGAGACGGAGAGTGGGTGATCGGATTTCTGAGACGGACAGTGGGTGATCGGATTTCTGAGACGGACAGTGAGTGATCGGATTTCTGAGACGGACAGTGGGTTATCGGATTTCTGAGACGGAGTGTGGGTGATCGGATTTCTGAGACGGACAGTGGGTGATCGGATTTCTGAGACGGAGAGTGGGTGATCGGATTTCTGAGACGGAGAGTGGGTGATCGGATTTCTGAGACGGAGAGTGGGTGATCGGTTTTCTGAGACGGACGGTGAGCGGTTTCTGAGACGGACAGTGGATGATCGGATTTCTGAGACGGACAGTGGGTGATCGGATTTCTGAGATGGACTGAGGGTGATCGGATTTCTGAAACGTACAGTGGGTGATCGGATTTCTGAGACGGACAGTGGGTGATCGGATTTCTGAGACGGACAGTGGGTGATCGGATTTCTGAGATAGACAGTGGGTGATCGGATTTCTTAGACGGACAGTGGGTGATCGGATTTCTGAGACGGACAGTGAGTGATCGGATTTCTGAGACGGACAGTGGGTGATCGGATTTCTGAGATGGGGAGTGGGTGATCGGATTTCTGAGACGGACAGTGGGTGATCGGATTTCTGAGACGGAGAGTGGGTGATCGGATTTCTGAGACGGACAGTGGGTGATCGGATTTCTGAGACGGACTGTGGGTGATCGGATTTCTGAGATGGACTGAGGGTGATCGGATTTCTGAAACGTACAGTGGGTGATCGGATTTCTAAGATGGACCGTGGGTCATCGGATTTCTGTGACTGACAGTGGGCGATCGGATTTCTGAGATGGACAGTGGATGACCGGATTTCTGAGACGGACAGTGAGTGATCGGATTTCTGAGATGGACAGTGGGTGATCGGATTTCTGAGACGGACAGTGGGTGATCGGATTTCTGAGACGGACAGTGGGTGATCGGATTTCTGAGACGGAGAGTGGGTGATCGCATTTCTGAGACGGACAGTGGGTGATCGGATTTCTGAGACGGACTGAGGGTAAACGGATTTCTGAGATGGACAGTGGGTGATCGGATTTCTCAGATGGAGAGTGGGTGATCGGATTTCTGAGACGGACTGAGGGTAAACGGATTTCTGAGATGGACAGTGGGTGATCGGATTTCTCAGATGGAGAGTGGGTGATCAGATTTCTGAGACGGAGAGTGGGAGATACGATATCTAAGATGGAGTGTGGGTGATCGGATTTCTGAGAAGGAGAGTGGGTGATCGGATTTCTGAGACGGACAGTGGGTGATCGGATTTCTGAGACGGACAGTGGGTGATCGGATTTTTGAGACGGACAGTGGGTGATCGGATTTCTGAGACGGAGAGTGGGTGATCGGATTTCTGAGACGGACAGTGGGTGATCGGATTTCTGATATGGGGAGTGGGTGATCGGATTTCTGAGACGGACAGTGGTTGATCGGATTTCTGAGACGGAGAGTGGGTGATCGGATTTCTGAGACGGACAGTGGGTGATCGGATTTCTGAGACGGACAGTGGGTGATCGGATTTCTGAGATGGACTGAGGGTGATCGGATTTCTGAAACGTACAGTGGGTGATCGGATTTCTAAGATGGACCGTGGGTCATCGGATTTCTGTGACTGACAGTGGGCGATCGGATTTCTGAGATGGACAGTGGATGATCGGATTGCTGAGACGGACAGTGAGTGATCGGATTTCTGAGATGGACAGTGGGTGATCGGATTTCTGAGACGGACAGTGGGTGATCGGATTTCTGAGACGGACAGTGGGTGATCGGATTTCTGAGACGGAGAGTGGGTGATCGCATTTCTGAGACGGACAGTGGGTGATCGGATTTCTGAGACGGACTGAGGGTAAACGGATTTCTGAGATGGACAGTGGGTGATCGGATTTCTCAGATGGAGAGTGGGTGATCGGATTTCTGAGACGAACTGAGGGTAAACGGATTTCTGAGATGGACAGTGGGTGATCGGATTTCTCAGATGGAGAGTGGGTGATCAGATTTCTGAGACGGAGAGTGGGAGATACGATATCTGAGATGGAGTGTGGGTGATCGGATTTCTGAGAAGGAGAGTGGGTGATCGGATTTCTGAGACGGACAGTGTGTGATCGGATTTCTGAGACGGACAGTGGGTGATCGGATTTCTGAGACGGACAGTGGGTGATCGGATTTCTGAGACGGACAGTGGGTGATCGGATTTCTGAGACGGACAGTGGGTGATCGGATTTCTGAGACGGACAGTGGGTGATCGGATTTCTGAGACGGACAGTGGGTGATCGGATTTCTGAGACGGAGAGTGGGTGATCGGATTTCTGAGATGGGGAGTGGGTGATCGGATTTCTGTGACGGAGAGTGGGTGATCGGATTTCTGAGACGGGGAGTGGGTGATTGGATTTCTGATATGTACAGTGGGTGATCGGATTTCTGAGACGGACAGTGGGTAATCGGATTTCTGAGATGGACAGTGGGTGATCGGATTTCTGAGACGGACAGTGGATGATCGGATTTCTGAGACGGACAGTGGGTGATCGGATTTCTGAGACGGAGTGTGGGTGATCGGATTTCTGAGACGGAGTGTGGGTGATCGGATTTCTGAGACGGACAGTGGGTGATCGGATTTCTGAGACGGAGAGTGGGTGATCGGTTTTCTGAGACGGACGGTGATCGGATTTCTGAGACGGACAGTGGATGATCGGATTTCTGAGACGGACAGTGGGTGATCGGATTTCTGTGATGGACAGTGGGTGATCGGATTTCTGAGACGGGGAGTGGGTGATCGGATTTCTGAGACGGACAGTGGATGATCGGATTTCTGAGACGGACAGTGGGTGATCGGATTTCTGAGACGGAGAGTGGGTGATCGGATTTCTGAGATGGGGAGTGGGTGATCGGATTTCTGTGACGGAGAGTGGGTGATCGGATTTCTGAGACGGGGAGTGGGTGATTGGATTTCTGATATGTACAGTGGGTGATCGGATTTCTGAGACGGACAGTGGGTGATCGGATTTCTGAGATGGACAGTGGGTGATCGGATTTCTGAGATGGAGAGTGGGTGATTGGATTTCTGAGACGGACAGTGGGTGATCGGATTTCTGAGATGGGGAGTGGGTGATCGGATTTCTGAGACGGAGAGTGGGTGATCGGATTTCTGAGATGGACAGTGGGTGATCGGATTTCTGAGACGGAGAGTGGGTGATCGGATTTCTGAGACGGAGAGTGGGTGATCGGATTTCTCAGACGGAGAGTGGGTGATCGGATTTCTGAGACGGAGAGTGGGTGATCGGATTTCTGAGACGGACAGTGGGTGATCGGATTTCTGAGACGGACAGTGAGTGATCGGATTTCTGAGACGGACAGTGGGTTATCGGATTTCTGAGACGGAGTGTGGGTGATCGGATTTCTGAGACGGACAGTGGGTGATCGGATTTCTGAGACGGAGAGTGGGTGATCGGTTTTCTGAGACGGACGGTGATCGGTTTCTGAGACGGACAGTGGATGATCGGATTTCTGAGACGGACAGTGGGTGATCGGATTTCTGAGATGGACTGAGGGTGATCGGATTTCTGAAACGTACAGTGGGTGATCGGATTTCTGAGACGGACAGTGGGTGATCGGATTTCTGAGACGGACAGTGGGTGATCGGATTTCTGAGATAGTCAGTGGGTGATCGGATTTCTGAGACGGACAGTGGGTGATCGGATTTCTGAGACGGACAGTGGGTGATCGGATTTCTGAGATGAGGAGTGGGTGATCGGATTTCTGAGACGGACAGTGGGTGATCGGATTTCTGAGACGGAGAGTGGGTGATCGGATTTCTGAGACGGACAGTGGGTGATCGGATTTCTGAGACGGACAGTGGGTGATCGGATTTCTGAGACGGACTGAGGGTGATCGGATTTCTGAAACGTACAGTGGGTGATCGGATTTCTGAGATGGACCGTGGGTCATCGGATTTCTGTTACTGACAGTGGGCGATCGGATTTCTGAGATGGACAGTGGATGATCGGATTTCTGAGACGGACAGTGAGTGATCGGATTTCTGAGATGGACAGTGGGTGATCGGATTTCTGAGACGGACAGTGGGTGATCGGATTTCTGAGACGGAGAGTGGGTGATCTCATTTCTGAGACGGACAGTGGGTGATCGGATTTCTGAGACAGACTGAAGGTAAACGGATTTCTGAGATGGACAGTGGGTGATCGGATTTCTGAGATGGGGAGTGGGTGATCGGATTTCTGAGACGGACAGTGGGTGATCGGATTTCTGAGACGGACAGTGGGTGATCGGATTTCTGAGAGAGACAGTGGGTGATCGGATTTCTGAGACGGAGAGTGGGTGATCGGATTTCTGAGACGGAGAGTGGGTGATCGGATTTCTGAGACGGAGAGTGGGTGATCGGATTTCTGAGACGGAGAGTGGGTGATCGGATTTCTGAGACGGAGAGTGGGTGATCGGATTTCTGAGACGGACAGTGGGTGATCGGATTTCTGAGACGGACAGTGAGTGATCGGATTTCTGAGACGGACAGTGGGTGATCGGATTTCTGAGACGGAGTGTGGGTGATCGGATTTCTGAGACGGACAGTGGGTGATCGGATTTCTGAGACGGATAGTGGGTGATCGGTTTTCTGAGACGGACGGTGATCGGATTTCTGAGACGGACAGTGGATGATCGGATTTCTGAGACGGACAGTGGGTGATCGGATTTCTGTGATGGACAGTGGGTGATCGGATTTCTGAGACGGGGAGTGGGTGATCGGATTTCTGAGACGGACAGTGGATGATCGGATTTCTGAGACGGACAGTGGGTGATCGGATTTCTGAGACGGAGAGTGGGTGATCGGATTTCTGAGATGGGGAGTGGGTGATCGGATTTCTGTGACGGAGAGTGGGTGATCGGATTTCTGAGACGGGGAGTGGGTGATTGGATTTCTGATATGTACAGTGGGTGATCGGATTTCTGAGACGGACAGTGGGTGATCGGATTTCTGAGACGGAGAGTGGGTGATCGGATTTCTGAGATGGACTGAGGGTGATCGGATTTCTGAAACGTACAGTGGGTGATCGGATTTCTGAGACGGACAGTGGGTGATCGGATTTCTGAGACGGACAGTGGGTGATCGGATTTCTGAGATAGACAGTGGGTGATCGGATTTCTGAGACGGACAGTGGGTGATCGGATTTCTGAGACGGACAGTGAGTGATCGGATTTCTGAGACGGACAGTGGGTGATCGGATTTCTGAGATGGGGAGTGGGTGATCGGATTTCTGAGACGGACAGTGGGTGATCGGATTTCTGAGACGGAGAGTGGGTGATCGGATTTCTGAGACGGACAGTGGGTGATCGGATTTCTGAGACGGACTGTGGGTGATCGGATTTCTGAGATGGACTGAGGGTGATCGGATTTCTGAAACGTACAGTGGGTGATCGGATTTCTAAGATGGACCGTGGGTCATCGGATTTCTGTGACTGACAGTGGGCGATCGGATTTCTGAGATGGACAGTGGATGATCGGATTTCTGAGACGGACAGTGAGTGATCGGATTTCTGAGATGGACAGTGGGTGATCGGATTTCTGAGACGGACAGTGGGTGATCGGATTTCTGAGACGGACAGTGGGTGATCGGATTTCTGAGACGGAGAGTGGGTGATCGCATTTCTGAGACGGACAGTGGGTGATCGGATTTCTGAGACGGACTGAGGGTAAACGGATTTCTGAGATGGACAGTGGGTGATCGGATTTCTCAGATGGAGAGTGGGTGATCGGATTTCTGAGACGGACTGAGGGTAAACGGATTTCTGAGATGGACAGTGGGTGATCGGATTTCTCAGATGGAGAGTGGGTGATCAGATTTCTGAGACGGAGAGTGGGAGATACGATATCTGAGATGGAGTGTGGGTGATCGGATTTCTGAGAAGGAGAGTGGGTGATCGGATTTCTGAGACGGACAGTGGGTGATCGGATTTCTGAGACGGACAGTGGGTGATCGGATTTTTGAGACGGACAGTGGGTGATCGGATTTCTGAGACGGAGAGTGGGTGATCGGATTTCTGAGACGGACAGTGGGTGATCGGATTTCTGAGATGGGGAGTGGGTGATCGGATTTCTGAGACGGACAGTGGGTGATCGGATTTCTGAGAGGGAGAGTGGGTGATCGGATTTCTGAGACGGACAGTGGGTGATCGGATTTCTGAGACGGACAGTGGGTGATCGGATTTCTGAGATGGACTGAGGGTGATCGGATTTCTGAAACGTACAGTGGGTGATCGGATTTCTAAGATGGACCGTGGGTCATCGGATTTCTGTGACTGACAGTGGGCGATCGGATTTCTGAGATGGACAGTGGATGATCGGATTTCTGAGACGGACAGTGAGTGATCGGATTTCTGAGATGGACAGTGGGTGATCGGATTTCTGAGACGGACAGTGGGTGATCGGATTTCTGAGACGGACAGTGGGTGATCGGATTTCTGAGACGGAGAGTGGGTGATCGCATTTCTGAGACGGACAGTGGGTGATCGGATTTCTGAGACGGACTGAGGGTAAACGGATTTCTGAGATGGACAGTGGGTGATCGGATTTCTCAGATGGAGAGTGGGTGATCGGATTTCTGAGACGGACTGAGGGTAAACGGATTTCTGAGATGGACAGTGGGTGATCGGATTTCTCAGATGGAGAGTGGGTGATCAGATTTCTGAGACGGAGAGTGGGAGATACGATATCTGAGATGGAGTGTGGGTGATCGGATTTCTGAGAAGGAGAGTGGGTGATCGGATTTCTGAGACGGACAGTGTGTGATCGGATTTCTGAGACGGACAGTGGGTGATCGGATTTCTGAGACGGACAGTGGGTGATCGGATTTCTGAGACGGACAGTGGGTGATCGGATTTCTGAGACGGACAGTGGGTGATCGGATTTTTGAGACGGACAGTGGGTGATCGGATTTCTGAGACGGACAGTGGGTGATCGGATTTTTGAGACGGACAGTGGGTGATCGGATTTCTGAGACGGAGAGTGGGTGATCGGATTTCTGAGACGGACAGTGGGTGATCGGATTTCTGAGATGGGGAGTGGGTGATCGGATTTCTGAGACGGACAGTGGGTGATCGGATTTCTGAGACGGAGAGTGGGTGATCGGATTTCTGAGACGGACAGTGGGTGATCGGATTTCTGAGACGGACAGTGGGTGATCGGATTTCTGAGATGGACTGAGGGTGATCGGATTTCTGAAACGTACAGTGGGTGATCGGATTTCTAAGATGGACCGTGGGTCATCGGATTTCTGTGACTGACAGTGGGCGATCGGATTTCTGAGATGGACAGTGGATGATCGGATTTCTGAGACGGACAGTGAGAGATCGGATTTCTGAGATGGACAGTGGGTGATCGGATTTCTGAGACGGACAGTGGGTGATCGGATTTCTGAGACGGACAGTGGGTGATCGGATTTCTGAGACGGAGAGTGGGTGATCGCATTTCTGAGACGGACAGTGGGTGATCGGATTTCTGAGACGGACTGAGGGTAAACGGATTTCTGAGATGGACAGTGGGTGATCGGATTTCTCAGATGGAGAGTGGGTGATCGGATTTCTGAGACGGACTGAGGGTAAACGGATTTCTGAGATGGACAGTGGGTGATCGGATTTCTCAGATGGAGAGTGGGTGATCAGATTTCTGAGACGGAGAGTGGGAGATACGATATCTGAGATGGAGTGTGGGTGATCGGATTTCTGAGAAGGAGAGTGGGTGATCGGATTTCTGAGACGGACAGTGTGTGATCGGATTTCTGAGACGGACAGTGGGTGATCGGATTTCTGAGACGGACAGTGGGTGATCGGATTTCTGAGACGGACAGTGGGTGATCGGATTTCTGAGACGGACAGTGGGTGATCGGATTTCTGAGACGGACAGTGGGTGATCGGATTTCTGAGACGGACAGTGGGTGATCGGATTTCTGAGACGGAGAGTGGGTGATCGGATTTCTGAGATGGGGAGTGGGTGATCGGATTTCTGTGATGGAGAGTGGGTGATCGGATTTCTGAGACGGGGAGTGGGTGATTGGATTTCTGATATGTACAGTGGGTGATCGGATTTCTGAGACGGACAGTGGGTAATCGGATTTCTGAGATGGACAGTGGGTGATCGGATTTCTGAGACGGACAGTGGATGATCGGATTTCTGAGACGGACAGTGGGTGATCGGATTTCTGAGACGGAGTGTGGGTGATCGGATTTCTGAGACGGACAGTGGGTGATCGGATTTCTGAGACGGAGAGTGGGTGATCGGATTTCTGAGATGGGGAGTGGGTGATCGGATTTCTGTGACGGAGAGTGGGTGATCGGATTTCTGAGACGGGGAGTGGGTGATTGCATTTCTGATATGTACAGTGGGTGATCGGATTTCTGAGACGGACAGTGGGTGATCGGATTTCTGAGACGGACAGTGGGTGATCGGATTTCTGAGACGGAGAGTGGGTGATCGGATTTCTGAGATGAGGAGTGAGTGATCGGATTTCTGAGACGGACAGTGGGTGATCGGATTTCTGAGATGAGGAGTGGGTGATCGGATTTCTGAGACGGACAGTGGGTGATCGGATTTCTGAGATGGGGAGTGGGTGATCGGATTTCTGTGACGGAGAGTGGGTGATCGGATTTCTGAGACGGGGAGTGGGTGATTGCATTTCTGATATGTACAGTGGGTGATCGGATTTCTGAGACGGACAGTGGGTGATCGGATTTCTGAGACGGACAGTGGGTGATCGGATTTCTGAGATAGTCAGTGGGTGATCGGATTTCTGAGACGGACAGTGGGTGATCGGATTTCTGAGATGGACAGTGGGTGATCGGATTTCTGAGATGAGGAGTGGGTGATCGGATTTCTGAGACGGACAGTGGGTGATCGGATTTCTGAGACGGAGAGTGGGTGATCGGATTTCTGAGACGGACAGTGGGTGATCGGATTTCTGAGACGGACAGTGGGTGATCGGATTTCTGAGACGGAGAGTGGGTGATCGGATTTCTGAAACGTACAGTGGGTGATCGGATTTCTGAGATGGACCGTGGGTCATCGGATTTCTGTTACTGACAGTGGGCGATCGGATTTCTGAGATGGACAGTGGATGATCGGATTTCTGAGACGGACAGTGAGTGATCGGATTTCTGAGATGGACAGTGGGTGATCGGATTTCTGAGACGGACAGTGGGTGATCGGATTTCTGAGACGGAGAGTGGGTGATCGCATTTCTGAGACGGACAGTGGGTGATCGGATTTCTGAGACAGACTGAAGGTAAACGGATTTCTGAGATGGACAGTGGGTGATCGGATTTCTGAGATGGGGAGTGGGTGATCGGATTTCTGAGACGGACAGTGGGTGATCGGATTTCTGAGACGGACAGTGGGTGATCGGATTTCTGAGAGAGACAGTGGGTGATCGGATTTCTGAGACGGACAGTGGGTGATCGGATTTCTGAGACGGACAGTGGGTGATCGGATTTCTGAGACGGACAGTGCGTGATCGGATTTCTGAGACGGGGAGTGGGTGATCGGATTTCTGAGACGGACAGTGGGTGATCGGATTTCTGAGACGGAGAGTGGGTGATCGGATTTCTGAGACGGACAGTGGGTGATCGGATTTCTGAGACGGACAGTGGGTGATCGGATTTCTGAGATGGACTGAGGGTGATCGGATTTCTGAAACGTACAGTGGGTGATCGGATTTCTGAGACGGACCGTGGGTGATCGGATTTCTGAGACGGACAGTGGGTGATCGGATTTCTGAGATAGACAGTGGGTGATCGGATTTCTGAGACGGACAGTGGGTGATCGGATTTCTGAGACGGACAGTGGGTGATCGGATTTCTGAGATGGGGAGTGGGTGATCGGATTTCTGAGACGGACAGTGGGTGATCGGATTTCTGAGACATAGAGTGAGTGATCGGATTTCTGAGACGGACAGTGGGTGATCGGATTTCTGAGATGGACTGAGTGTGATCGGATTTCTGAAACGTACAGTGGGTGATCGGATTTCTAAGATGGACCGTGGGTCATCGGATTTCTGTGACTGACAGTGGGCGATCGGATTTCTGAGATGGACAGTGGATGATCGGATTTCTGAGACGGACAGTGAGTGATCGGATTTCTGAGATGGACAGTGGGTGATCGGATTTCTGAGACGGACAGTGGGTGATCGGATTTCTGAGACGGACAGTGGGTGATCGTATTTCTGAGACGGAGAGTGGGTGATCGGATTTCTGAGATGGGGAGTGGGTGATCGGATTTCTGTGACGGAGAGTGGGTGATCGGATTTCTGAGATGGGGAGTGGGTGATTGGATTTCTGATATGTACAGTGGGTGATCGGATTTCTGAGACGGACAGTGGGTAATCGGACTTCTGCGATGGACAGTGGGTTATCGGATTTCTGAGACGGACAGTGGGTGATCGGATTTCTGAGACGGACAGTGGGTGATTGGATTTCTGAGACGGAGTGTGGGTGATCGGATTTCTGAGACGGACAGTGGGTGATCGGATTTCTGAGATGGAGAGTGGGTGATCGGATTTCTGAGATGGGGAGTGGGTGATCGGATTTCTGAGACGGAGAGTGGGTGATCGGATTTCTGAGATGGGGAGTGGGTGATCGGATTTCTGTGACGGAGAGTGGGTGATCGGATTTCTGAGACGGGGAGTGGGTGATTGGATTTCTGATATGTACAGTTGGTGATCGGATTTCTGAGACGGACAGTTGGTGATCGGATTTCTGAGATGGACAGTGGGTGATCGGATTTCTGAGATGGAGAGTGGGTGATCGGATTTCTGAGACGGACAGTGGGTGATCGGATTTCTGAGACGGGGAGTGGGTGATCGGATTTCTGAGACGGAGAGTGGGTGATCGGATTTCTGAGACGGACAGTGGGTGATCGGATTTCTGAGACGGAGAGTGGGTGATCGGATTTCTGAGACGGAGAGTGGGTGATCGGATTTCTGAGACGGAGAGTGGGTGATCGGATTTCTGAGACGGAGAGTGGGTGATCGGATTTCTGAGACGGAGAGTGGGTGATCGGATTTCTGAGACGGAGAGTGGGTGATCGGATTTCTGAGACGGACAGTGGGTGATCGGATTTCTGAGACGGACAGTGGGTGATCGGATTTCTGAGACGGATAGTGGGTGATCGGATTTCTGAGACGGAGTGTGGGTGATCGGATTTCTGAGACGGACAGTGGGTGATCGGATTTCTGAGACGGAGAGTGGGTGATCGGTTTTCTGAGACGGACGGTGATCGGATTTCTGAGACGGACAGTGGATGATCGGATTTCTGAGACGGACAGTGGGTGATCGGATTTCTGAGATGGACAGTGGGTGATCGGATTTCTGAGACGGGGAGTGAGTGATCGGATTTCTGAGACGGACAGTGGATGATCGGATTTCTGAGACGGACAGTGGGTGATCGGATTTCTGAGATGGGGAGTGGGTGATCGGATTTCTGTGACGGAGAGTGGGTGATCGGATTTCTGAGACGGGGAGTGGGTGATTGGATTTCTGATATGTACAGTGGGTGATCGGATTTCTGAGACGGACAGTGGGTGATCGGATTTCTGAGATGGACAGTGGGTGATCGGATTTCTGAGATGGAGAGTGGGTGATCGGATTTCTGAGACGGACAGTGGGTGATCGGATTTCTGAGATGGGGAGTGGGTGATCGGATTTCTGAGACGGAGAGTGGGTGATCGGATTTCTGAGATGGACAGTGGGTGATCGGATTTCTGAGACGGAGAGTGGGTGATCGGATTTCTGAGACGGAGAGTGGGTGATCGGATTTCTGAGACGGAGAGTGGGTTATCGGATTTCTGAGACGGAGAGTGGGTGATCGGATTTCTGAGACGGAGAGTGGGTGATCGGATTTCTGAGACGGAGAGTGGGTGATCGGATTTCTGAGACGGACAGTGGGTGATCGGATTTCTGAGACGGACAGTGAGTGATCGGATTTCTGAGACGGACAGTGGGTGATCGGATTTCTGAGACGGAGTGTGGGTGATCGGATTTCTGAGACGGACAGTGGGTGATCGGATTTCTGAGACGGAGAGTGGGTGATCGGTTTTCTGAGACGGACGGTGATCGGTTTCTGAGACGGACAGTGGATGATCGGATTTCTGAGACGGACAGTGGGTGATCGGATTTCTGAGATGGACAGTGGGTGATCGGATTTCTGAGACGGGGAGTGGGTGATCGGATTTCTGAGACGGACAGTGCATGATCGGATTTCTGAGACGGACAGTGGGTGATTGGATTTCTGAGATGGACAGTGGGTGATCGGATTTCTGAGATGGACAGTGGGTGATCGGATTTCTGAGACGGACAGTGGGTGATCGGATTTCTGAGATGGACAGTGGGTGATCGGATTTCTGAGACGGACAGTGGGTGATCGGATTTCTGAGACGGAGAGTGGGTGATCGGATTTCTGAGACGGACAGTGGGTGATCGGATTTCTGAGACGGAGAGTGGGTGATCGGATTTCTGAGACGGAGAGTGGGTGATCGGATTTCTGAGACGGAGTGTGGGTGATCGGATTTCTGAGACGGACAGTGGGTGATCGGATTTCTGAGACGGACAGTGGGTGATCGGATTTCTGAGACGGACAGTGGGTGATCGGATTTCTGAGACGGAGTGTGGGTGATCGGATTTCTGAGACGGACAGTGGGTGATCGGATTTCTGAGACGGAGAGTGGGTGATCGGATTTCTGAGATGGACAGTGGGTGATCGGATTTCTGAGATGGAGAGTGGGTGATCGGATTTCTGAGACGGACAGTGGGTGATCGGATTTCTGAGATGGGGAGTGGGTGATTGGATTTCTGAGACGGAGAGTGGGTGATCGGATTTCTGAGAGGGACAGTGGGTGATCGGATTTCTGAGACGGAGAGTGGGTGATCGGATTTCTGAGACGGAGAGTGGGTGATCGGATTTCTGAGACGGAGAGTGGGTGATCGGATTTCTGAGACGGAGAGTGGGTGATCGGATTTCTGAGACGGAGAGTGGGTGATCGGATTTCTGAGACGGAGAGTGGGTGATCGGATTTCTGAGACGGACAGTGGGTGATCGGATTTCTGAGACGGACAGTGAGTGATCGGATTTCTGAGACGGACAGTGGGTGATCGGATTTCTGAGACGGAGTGTGGGTGATCGGATTTCTGAGACGGACAGTGGGTGATTGGATTTCTGAGACGGAGAGTGGGTGATCGGTTTTCTGAGACGGACGGTGATCGGTTTCTGAGACGGACAGTGGATGATCGGATTTCTGAGACGGACAGTGGGTGATCGGATTTCTGAGATGGACAGTGGGTGATCGGATTTCTGAGACGGGGAGTGGGTGATCGGATTTCTGAGACGGACAGTGGATGATCGGATTTCTGAGACGGACAGTGGGTGATTGGATTTCTGAGATGGACAGTGGGTGATCGGATTTCTGAGATGGACTGTGGGTGATCGGATTTCTGAGACGGACAGTGGGTGATCGGATTTCTGAGATGGACAGTGGGTGATCGGATTTCTGAGACGGACAGTGGGTGATCGGATTTCTGAGACGAAGAGTGGGTGATCGGATTTCTGAGATGGACAGTGGGTGATCGGATTTCTGAGACGGAGAGTGGGTGATCGGATTTCTGAGACTGAGTGTGGGTGATCGGATTTCTGAGACGGGGAGTGGGTGATCGTATTTCTGAGACGGACAGTGGGTGATCGGATTTCTGAGATGGAGAGAGGCTGATCGGATTTCTGAGACGGAGAGTGGGTGATCGGATTTCTGAGACGGACAGTGGGTGATCGGATTTCTGAGACGGAGAGTGGGTGATCGGATTTCTGAGACGGAGTGTGGGTGATCGGATTTCTGAGACGGAGAGTGGGTGATCGGATTTCTGAGACGGACAGTGGGTGATTGGATTTCTGAGACGTAGAGTGGGTGATCAGATTTCTGAGACGGGGAGTGGTTTATCGGATTTCTGATATGGACAGTGGGTGATCGGGTTTCTGAGATGGAGAGAGGCTGATCGGATTTCTGATATGGACAGTGGGTGATCGGATTTCTGAAACGTACAGTGGGTGATCGGATTTCTGAGACGGACAGTGGGTGATTGGATTTCTGAGACGGACAGTGGGTGATCGCATTTCTGAAACGTACAGTGGGTGACCGGATTTCTGAGACGGACAGTGGGTGATCGGATTTCTGAGACGGACTGAGGGTAAACGGATTTCTGAGACGGACAGCGGGTGATTGGATTTCTGAGACGGACAGTGGGTGATTGGATTTCTGAGACGGACAGTGGGTGATCGGATTTCTGAGACGGAGAGTGGGTGATCGGATTTCCTAGACGGAGAGTGTGTGATCGGTTTTCTGAGACGGACAGAGGGTGATCCGATTTCTGAGACGGAGAGTGGGTGATCGGATTTCTGAGATGGACAGTGGGTGATTGTATTTCTGAGATGGACAGGGGGTGATCGGATTTCTGAGACGGAGAGTGGGTGATCGGATTTCTGAGACGGACAGTGGGTGATCGGATTTCTGAGACGGACAGTGGGCGATTGGATTTCTGAGATGGAGAGTGGGTGATCGGATTTCTGAGACGGGCAGTGGGTAATCGGATTTCTGAGACGGAGAGGGGGTGATCGGATTTCTGAGATGGAGAGGGGGTAATCTGATTTCTGAGACGGAGAGGGGGTGATCGGATTTCTGAGTTGGAGAGGGGGTAATCTGATTTCTGAGACGGAGAGGGGGTGATCGGAATTCTGAGACGGTCAGTGGCTGATCGGATTTCTGAGACGGACAGTGGGTGATCGGATTTCTGAGACGTAGAGTGGGTGATGGTATTTCTGAGATGGAGAGTGGGTGATCGGATTTCTGAGACGGACAGTGGGTGATCGGATTTCTGAGACGGAGAGTGGGCGATCGGATTTCTGAGACGGGCAGTGGGTAATCGGATTTCTGAGACGGAGAGGGGGTGATCGGATTTCTGAGATGGAGAGGGGGTAATCTGATTTCTGAGACGGAGAGGGGGTGATCGGATTTCTGAGATGGAGAGGGGGTAATCTGATTTCTGAGACGGAGAAGGGGTGATCGGAATTCTGAGGCGGTCAGTGGCTGATCGGATTTCTGAGACGGACAGTGGGTGATGGTATTTCTGAGATGGAGAGTGGGTGATCGGATTTCTGAGACGGACAGTGGGTGATCGGATTTCTGAGACGGAGAGTGGGCGATCGGATTTCTGAGACGGACAGTGGGTGATCGGATTTCTGAGATGGAGAGTAGATGATCGGATTTCTGAGAAGGAGAGTGGGTGATCGGATTTCTGAGACGAACAGTGGGTGTTCGGATTTCTGAGACGGACTGATGGTGATCGGATTTCTGAAACGTACAGTGGGTGATCGGATTTCTGAGATGGACCGTGGGTCATCGGATTTCTGTTACTGACAGTGGGCGATCGGATTTCTGAGATGGACAGTGGATGATCGGATTTCTGAGACGGACAGTGAGTGATCGGATTTCTGAGATGGACAGTGGGTGATCGGATTTCTGAGACGGACAGTGGGTGATCGGATTTCTGAGACGGAGAGTGGGTGATCGCATTTCTGAGACGGACAGTGGGTGATCGGATTTCTGAGACAGACTGAGGGTAAACGGATTTCTGAGATGGACAGTGGGTGATCGGATTTCTGAGATGGGGAGTGGGTGATCGGATTTCTGAGACGGACAGTGGGTGATCGGATTTCTGAGACGGACAGTGGGTGATCGGATTTCTGAGAGAGACAGTGGGTGATCGGATTTCTGAGACGGACAATGGGTGATCGGATTTCTGAGACGGACAGTGGGTGATCGGATTTCTGAGACGGACAGTGGGTGATCGGATTTCTGAGACGGGGAGTGGGTGATCGGATTTCTGAGACGGACAGTGGGTGATCGGATTTCTGAGACGGAGAGTGGGTGATCGGATTTCTGAGACGGACAGTGGGTGATCGGATTTCTGAGACGGACAGTGGGTGATCGGATTTCTGAGATGGACTGAGGGTGATCGGATTTCTGAAACGTACAGTGGGTGATCGGATTTCTGAGACGGACAGTGGGTGATCGGATTTCTGAGACGGACATTGGGTGATCGGATTTCTGAGATAGACAGTGGGTGATCGGATTTCTGAGACGGACAGTGGGTGATCGGATTTCTGAGACGGACAGTGGGTGATCGGATTTCTGAGATGGGGAGTGGGTGATCGGATTTCTGAGACGGACAGTGGGTGATCGGATTTCTGAGACGGAGAGTGAGTGATCGGATTTCTGAGACGGACAGTGGGTGATCGGATTTCTGAGATGGACTGAGGGTGATCGGATTTCTGAGACGTAGAGTGGGTGATCAGATTTCTGAGACGGGGAGTGGTTTATCGGATTTCTGATATGGACAGTGGGTGATCGGATTTCTGAGATGGAGAGAGGCTGATCGGATTTCTGATATGGACAGTGGGTGATCGGATTTCTGAAACGTACAGTGGGTGATCGGATTTCTGAGACGGACAGTGGGTGATTGGATTTCTGAGACAGAGAGTGGGTGATCGGATTTCTGAAACGTACAGTGGGTGACCGGATTTCTGAGACGGACAGTGGGTGATCGGATTTCTGAGACGGACTGAGGGTAAACGGATTTCTGAGACGGACAGCGGGTGATCGGATTTCTGAGACGGACAGTTGGGTGATTGGATTTCTGAGACGGACAGTGGGTGATCGGATTTCTGAGACGGAGAGTGGGTGATCGGATTTCCTAGACGGAGAGTGTGTGATCGGTTTTCTGAGACGGACAGAGGGTGATCCGATTTCTGAGATGGAGAGTGGGTGATCGGATTTCTGAGATGGACAGTGGGTGATTGTATTTCTGAGATGGACAGGGGGTAATCGGATTTCTGAGACGGAGAGGGGGTGATCGGATTTCTGAGATGGAGAGGGGGTAATCTGATTTCTGAGACGGAGAGGGGGTGATCGGATTTCTGAGATGGAGAGGGGGTAATCTGATTTCTGAGACGGAGAGGGGGTGATCGGAATTCTGAGGCGGTCAGTGGCTGATCGGATTTCTGAGACGGACAGTGGGTGATCGGATTTCTGAGACGTAGAGTGGGTGATGGTATTTCTGAGATGGAGAGTGGGTGATCGGATTTCTGAGACGGACAGTGGGTGATCGGATTTCTGAGACGGAGAGTGGGCGATCGGATTTCTGAGACGGACAGTGGGTGATCGGATTTCTGAGATGGAGAGTAGATGATCGGATTTCTGAGAAGGAGAGTGGGTGATCGGATTTCTGAGACGGACAGTGGGTGATCGGATTTCTGAGACGGAGAGTGGGTCATCGGATTTTTGAGACGGAGAGTAGGTGATCGGATTTCTGAGATGGAGAGTGGGTGATCGGATTTCTGAGATGGAGAGTGGGAGATAGGATATCTGAGTAGGAGAGTGGGTGATCGGATTTCTGAGACGGACAGTGGGTGATCGGATTTCTGAGATGGAGAGTGGGTGATCGGATTTCTGAGACGGAGTGTGGGTGATCGGATTTCTGAGAGAGACAGTGGGTGATCGGATTTCTGAGACAAAGAGTGGGTGAACGGATTTCTGAGAAGGACTGTGAGTGATCGGATTTCTGAGATGGACAGTGGGTGATCGGATTTCTGAGATGGACAGTGGGTGATCGGATTTCTGAGACGGACAGTGGGTGATCGGATTTCTGAGACGGAGAGTGGGTGATCGGATTTCTGAGACGGACAGTGGGTGATCGGATTTCTGAGACGGACAGTGGGTGATCGGATTTCTGAGACGGACAGTGGGTGATCGGATTTCTGAGACAAAGAGTGGGTGAACGGATTTCTGAGATGGACAGTGGGTGATCGGATTTCCGAACTGTCCGGTAGATGATTCAGTTTGTGATTGATGGACTGCTGAGGATGGTGTTGGTGAGAACACAGGCACCACACCAACTCTTTAACCAGAACAATCTGACGTAAAGGATGAGTGTGAGGGGGCATGTAGGGTTCGGGGAGAATTGTTCAGAAACTTCCTGTGAGTTCTGAGAAGAAAACCCCTTTGCCTTATCCCACACCTGGTATCAGCAATGAGTGATATATTCTGTATCAGTTCCTTGTGTGTCTGCTTTGGTCTTTTGAAAGATGATCTCGTTTCGCTGCTTGGGGCTGATACAATTCAGGGAAACATTTTAAGCTTCTGTGAATGTGACTGGTATCTCATTCACACCAGGATCAGATAACGCCCCACCCTCTGACTCCTACAATCTTACCCGCATTTGAAAACCCCTCTGTCCCTTACACCCCTGTCCATCTCTGGGAGCCCCTTCCAGAATCTGGGGAGGCGTGTAGTGGCCGGAGTGGTTTTCAAAGACAAGGAGGGCTGTAGGGGTTGTATGGGGTCACAGTGATGAGGAGAGGTATAGGTGCTGGGGGCGGGTGTTACAGAGATTTGGAAGGGGTTAGGGGCAGAGGGTTTACAGAGATGGGGAGGGGAGGGGCCAGGTGGGGTCACAGAGATGAGCAAAGATATAGGGGCCAGCGGGGGGTAACAGAGACAGAGGGAAGTCAGGGCTCGAGGGCATTACAGTTGGAGAGGGGTATAGCAGAGGGAGTTAACAGAGACAAGGATGGTGGGGTTTACAGAGACAGGAGGGATATAGGGGAGCAGTTTACAGGGATGTGTAGGGGCGGAGGAGGGCGGAGAGATGCGGAGTGTTGTCGGCTTCATCAAGACGGAGAGTATTGGGCCTTGCCACACCTTTACCGAAACAACGAAACATTTTCAGTTGAATAATTCACAAGGCACCCTCCCCGTCTCAACTTGTCCGATTTATTCTCCGTTGCTAGGCAAAGCCACAGAAAACACTGGCTTCTCTCATTCTCAGGTAAAGAATGCTGCGTAGGCCTCGCCTAGATACGTCCTCATAACAAGAGGAATGTTATTCATTTCCTGGGAGTTTTTGTTCAACGGTGGAATGCACAGTGGGAGATGGTATAATGTACATCTCATTATGTCAGAGCAGGCTCAAGTGCATCTCCTTCTGGTGTGTGAGAGCACTTGGGTTCATTGGCGGAAGCCTTTCGGCCCATCGAGTTCATGCTGGATTTCGGCAATTACTTCCCTGTAACCTGCTCTCTCTTCCCAGCATTTCCAATAGTTCCCCGCTTGCACACTTATTTGGGGGGGGGGTGGGGTTTGATTTTCAGCGGTTAATTAACCCTCCGATCAAGTCGAGTCACTTTTATTGTCATTTCGACCATAACTGCTGGTACAGTACATAGTAAAAATGACACAACGTTTTTCAGGACCATGGTGTTACATGACACAGTACAAAAACTAGACTGAACTACGTAAAAAACAACACAGAGAAAGCTGCACTAGACTACAGACCTACACTGGACTGCATAAAGTGCACAAAAACAGTGCAGGCATTACAATAAATAAGAAACAGGACAGTAGGGCAGTAAGGTGTCAGTCCAGGGTCTGGGTATTGAGGAATCTGATAGCTTGGGGGAAGAAACTGTTACATAGTCTGGTCGTGAGAGCCCGAATGCTTCGGAGCCTTTTTCCAGATGGCAGGAGGGAGAAGAGTTTGAATGAGGGTCCTTCATAATGCTGTTTGCTTTGCGGATGCAGCGTGTAGTGTAAATGTCCGTGATGATGGGAAGAGAGACCCTGGTGATCTTCTCAGCTGACCTCACTATCTGCTACAGGGTCTTGCGATCCGAGATGATGCAATTTCCGAACCAAACAGTGATGCAGCTGCTCAGGATGCTCTCAATACAACTCCTGTAGAATGTGATGAGGATGGGTGGTGGGAGATGGACTTTCCTCAGCCTTCGCAAAAAGTAGAGACGCTGCTGGGCTTTCTTCGCTATGGAGCTGGTGTTGAGGGACCAGGTGAGATTCTCCGCCAGGTAAACACCAAGAAATCTGGTGCTCTTAATGATCACTACTGAGACGCCGTCGATGTTCAGCGGGGAGTGGTCGCTCCGTGCCCTCCTGAAGTCAACAACCGTCTCTTTTGTTTTGTTCACATTCTGAGACAGGTTGTTGGTTCTGCACCAGTCCGTTAACCGCTGCACCTCCTCTCTGTAAGCTGACTCGTCATTCTTGCTGATGAGACCCACCATGGTTGTGTCATCGGCGAACTTGGTGATATGGTTCGAGCTGTGTGTTGCAGCACAGTCGTGGGTCAGCAGAGTGAACAGCAGTGGACTGAGCACACAGCCCTGGGGAGCCCCCGTGCTCAGTGTGATGGTGTTGGAGATGCTGCTCCCGATCCGGACTGACTGAGGTCTCCCAGTCAGGAAGTCTAGGATCCAGTTGCAGAGGGAGGTGTTCAGGCCCAGTAGGCTCTGCTTTCCAGTCAGGTGCTGAGGGATGGTTGTGTTGATCCCACACGGCATTGGAATGGAGAGGTGAAAACTGGAGCATGCTGGGGAAACCTACACGGGCACAGAAACACGGAGACACACGGACACGGGCACCCTCACGTGGACTTCCACAGACGCAAACACACAGGAACACATACAGAGATGCAGACACACAAATGGACCCTCAGACACACAGATTCAGACAAACACAAACACAAACACACAAGTACAGACACACTCCTGTACACAGTACTTCACATGCAGCCTCACTAGTCATTTATGCCACAAGTCTTACACTTAATGGAGAAGGTCAGGGTGCTAGACATCTTTGTCTCCGCCCTATGACATGACTTTAATGAACTATATCCTTGTGGTCCAAAGTCCCTCTGCTTGATTGCACTCCCTGGTGCCCTGCCAGTCATGGCATAGTATATGGGTTTATCTTCCAAAGTACATCAACTGAATTGAAACCCGTTTGCCTCTCTTTAGCCCACTTCCCTGACTGACCAAGATCTGCCTGTGATCTGCAATAAACTTTTTCACTATCAGCAAAATCTCCTCATTTCACATCATCCGCACACTTTAGCATTGTCTACCCGCCTCTGGCTTGCTGCTGCCAGGGGCAGGTATCTGTGCGTGTGTGTGTCTCTCTCTCTCTCTCCTTCTCACTCGCTGCTCCCAAGGGAAGGTCCCTGTGTTCGAACGGTCTCTCTCTCTCCCTTGAAGCTGTTGGAGGATGGTATCGAAGCTCAGGGTTTGCGGTTTTGGATTGGACTGTAGTTTGAATGGACTCTTTCGATTTTGTGTTTTTGTATTTTTACTCTTTCCGCCCTGTTGCGGTTTGCACAATTTTTTTGCACATGGGGTGGGGTTGATGTTCTTATTCCTGTTAACGCCATTTGTCTTTTTTGCATGTGGAGGTGGGGCTGATATTTTTCTTCAACAATCTCCATGTTTTGTGATTGTCTTGAAAAGACCAACCTCAGAGTTTTGTGCATTGACACCCAAATCATTTATATATATATAAATAATAAATAACAAGGGTCCCAACACCAGCCTTTATTTCAAGAAACAACAACCTTCAACTACCATCCTCTGCTTTCTTTCTCTGAGCCTAACTTGCTCTCCCTAGATTCCATCGGACCTAATCTCGCAGTCCTGCATACTATGTGGGATCTTTATCAAAGACCAAATACAGTCTATTCACAGCCCTGCCCTCAGCATCTTTTCGGCTTCCTCTTCAAAAGATTCCGCAAGGTTTGTCGAGCATCAGGTTGGTGCTGCATCCCAAGAGGGGGAAGTTGTAGAAAGTCTATGAGATGGCTTTTTAGGGCAGCTTGCGGCTGAGCCCACCGGGGGATCAGCTACTGTGGATAGGGAGTTGTGCAATGAACCAGAATCGATTAGAGAGCTTAAGATAAAGGAACCCTTAGGAGTGATCATGATACGATAGAGTACACCCAGCAATTTGAGAAGGAGAAGCTGAAGTATTACAGTGGAGTAAAGGGAATTACAGAGGCATGAGTTGAGGAGCTGGCTAAAGTTGATTGGAAGGGAACATTAGCAGGGATGATGGCAGGAGTTTTTGGGAGCAAGTCTGAAGGTGCAGAATAGATAATCGCAAAGAAATAGTATTCAAAAGGCAACGTGGCTGACAAAAGAAGTTAAAGCCAACATAAAAGCCCCCTCCTTTACTCTCTGTGTACCCATGACTGTATCACCACCCACAGCTCCAATCTGCTAAAGTTGCTGAATGTACTGCGTTGATTGGCCTGATCTCAAATAATAACGAGGCAGCCTACAGAGAAGAAGTCATCACCCTGATACAGTGGTGTCAAGAAAACAACCTCTCCTTCAACATCGCAAAAACAAAGGAGCTGGTTGTGGATTACAGGATGAATGGAGACGGGCTAACCCCTATTGACATCAATGGATCTGGGGTTGAGACGGTGAACAGCTTCAAGTTCCTCGGCATACATATCACTGAGAATCTCATGTGGTCTGTGGTGAAAAAAGCAAAACAGGGCCTCTTTCACCTCAGACAGTGGAAGAAGTTTGGTATGGACCCCCAAATCATAAGAACTTTCTACAGGGACACAATTGAGAGCATCCTGACCAGCTGCATCACTGCCTGGTATGGGAACTGTGCTTCCCTCAATCGCAGGACTCTGCAGAGAGTGGTGCAGACAGCCCAGCGCATCTGTAGTTGTGAACTTCCCACTATTCAGGACATTTATAAAGACAGGTTTGTAAAAAGGGCCCAAAGGATCAATGGGGATCTGAGTCACCCCAAACACAAACTGTTCCAGCTGCTACCATCCGGGAAATGGTACCGCAGCATAAAAGCCAGGTCCAACAGGCTCCGGGACAGCTTCTTCCACCAGGACATCAGAATGATTAATTCACGCCAACACAATTGTACTTCTAAGCTATATTGACTGTCCTGTTGTATATCTTTCTGTACATACTATTTATTACAAATTACTATAATCTGCACATTGCTCATTTGGGCAGAGTCATAACGTAACTCATCATATAGGTGAAGGGTGTAACAGCCAATTCAATTGCATTCAGAGAGGGGGCAAATAATAGAGTAAAAGTTAGTTGGGAGTTAGAAAATTGGGAGGCTTTTAAAAATCAACAGAAAGCAGCTAAAAAAAAGTCTTAAAGAAGGGAAAGATGGAATATGAAACGAAGCTGGCCAATAGCATTAAAGAGGATCCCAGAAGTTTCTTAAGCTAAATAAAATGTGGAAGAGATCCAGGAGTGGATATTGGACTGCTGGCAACAATGCTGGAGAGGCAGTGACGGGGGACAAGGAAACGGCAGACAAGCTGAATAAGTATTTGCATCAGTCTTCACTGTGGAAAACATTAGTAGCATGCCAGAATTTGAGAGTGTCGAGGGAAGAAGTGAGTGCAGTTGCTATCACTAGGGAGAAGGTGCTTGGGAAGCTGAAAGGTCTGAAGGTGGATAAGTCACCTGGACCAGATGGACTACACCCCAGGTTTCCGAAAGGGGTAGCTGAAGAGATTGTTAGGGCATTAATAATGATCTTTCAAGAATCAATTGATTCTGGAATGGTTCCGGAAGACTGGATAACTGTAAATGTCACTCCACTCTTCGAGAAGGGAGAGGGGCAGAAGGAAGGAAACTATAGGCCAGTTAGTCTGACCTCAGTGTTCGGGAAGATGTTGGAGTCGACTGTTAAGGATGTGGTTTGGGGGTACTTGGAGGCACATGATAAAATAGCCTGTAGTCAGCATGGTCTCCATAAGGGAAAATCTTCCCTGCCAGATCTATTGGAATTATTTGAAGAAGTAACAAGCAGCATAGACAAAGAGTGGAAGTAAAGGGAACTTTTGGCTGCCAGTGACTAGCGGTGTTCCCTTGGGGTCTGTGTCAGGATTGCCCCTTATTATGTTCTATGTCAATGATTCTGACGACAGAATTACACAGAACAGCACAGGAACTGAATGCTTCGTGGCCAACTTCTTGCCTAAGATGTCTGTACAACATTGTAATAATTTTATGTATTGCACTGTACAGCTGCCGCAAAAACTAAAATTCATGACTTGTGTGAGATAAGCCTGATTCTGATATGGGTCTCCATTGTGGACTGAGAGGGGGAAGAGAGCAGGGAGGGGGGAAAAGGGGAAGGGAGGGGGGAGGGAGTGGGAAGCACCAGAGAGACGTTCTGTAATAAACCAAATGTTTGGAAGCAAATGATCTTCAAAGTAAATTTTATTATCAAAGTACATACATGTCACCACAGAGAACCCCGAGATTCATTTTCCTGCGGGAATACTCAGCAAATCTATAGAATAACAACAATAACAAGGTCAATGAAAGATCAACCAGAGTGCAGAAGACAACAAACTGAGCAAATGTGAATATAAATATACAGCAATAATTAACGGGCACATGAGATGAGGAGTCCTTTAAAGTAAGGTCATTGGTTCTGGGAACATTTCAATGACAGGGCAAGTGAGCGTAGCTGTCCCCTTTGTTCAAGAGCCTGATGGTTGAGGGGCGGTAACTGTTCTTGAACCTGGTGGCCTGACTCCTGAACCGTCTACCTGATGGCAGCAGTGAGAAGGGAGCATGACCTGGGTGGTGGGGGTGCCTGATGATGGACGCTGCTTTCCTCTGACAACATTTTATGTAGATGTGCTCAATGGTTGGGAGAGCTTTACCCCTGATTGACTGGGCCAAGTCCACTACCTTCTGTAGGGTTTTCTGTTCAGTCATATATACCCAAGACTGTGGCATAGTGGCATTGAGAAGATGGCATGCCCCAGACAGTGGGAAGTTCTGATGATGGGTACTGCCTTCTTGAGGCAGTGTGTCCTGTAGATGTGACCAGTGGTGAGGAGGGGTGTGTGTGTGTCAGATACTGGGCAGAATCTGCTTCTTTATTTATGCATACTTACGCTTGTCATGTTTCTAATGCACCTTGCTGCTACAGAGGAACTAATTTTCCTATCACTCAAACCTCGTGTGTGTGTGCGTGTGTACGGCCATCACAATAAACTTGAACTTGAGGGGCCCCAGAACCTCTAAATTTGGTTCGGATTTGCAGAATCTGCACGCTGCTCCCGACAACGATGCGGCCACACCGCCACCTACTGCTAGCCAGGTGCATTGCAGGACCATCCAGAACAGCACACAAAATGCTGGAGAAACTCAGCAGGTCAGTCAGCATCTACGGAGGGAATATGGAGTTGATGTTATGGCCAAGATCCTTGATCAGAAATGGAAAGGAAGGGGACAGAACCCAGAATAAGCAGGTGGGGGACAGGGGAGGAGTAGAATTGGAAGGTGATAGGTAAAACCAGGAGAGGTGGATGGAGGAAGGGGTATGAGGTAAGAAGCTGGAAGGCGGTAGGAGGGCGAGGTAAAGGGCTGAAGGAGAACCCATCTGATAGGAGAGGAGTTGACCATGAAAGAAAGGGAAGGTGGAGGGGCACCAGCGGGAGCGAGGAGAAAGGATGAGACAGAAACCAGAATGGGTTCTGGACAAGAAATTGGGAGAAGGGGGAGAGGGGAAAAGGAATTTCTCTCCTCTCTCCTTTTCCATTCCGTGCACACGTACACCTACACATGCGGACATCAGGAGCTACACACAGACAAGATGTTGGAGAATCACAGCAGGCCAGGCAGCGTCTAGGAAGAGTACGGTCGACGTTTCGGGCCAAAACCCTTCAGCAGGACTGGAGAGAGAAGCTGAGTAGAAGATTTAAAATGTGGGGGGAGGGGAGAGAGAAATGCCAGGCGTTCCTCTGAAACCTGGAGCGGGAGGGATGAAGAGCTGGGTAGTTGATTGGTGAAAGAGACAGAAGACCATGGAAGAAAGAAGAACGGGAAGGAGCACCAGAGGGAGGCATTGGGTGGGCAAGAAGATAAAGTGAGAGGGGGAAAAGGGGATGGGGGGAATGGTGAAGGTGGGGGCATTACTAGAAGTTTGAGAAATCAAGAGCTGCTGGGACATCACTGACCCAGTGAAAGATGCTCTTTGCTCTGCCCAGGGCTTGACCTCCCAACAGAGTGAGGAACCCATGGGGGAATGTGGCTGACTGGTTGCAGGAGAACGTGCCAAGGAACTCTCTGAAGTTCAGTATGGCAAATACAAAGGCTTTGTGGGGAAGGACTACCATCTAGAGACCCACACCCTCGGGCCATCCTCCTCCTCCACCCTCACTGGTTTGTTATTGTCATGTGTACTGAGTTACAGTGAAAAAAAAACTTTGCCTTGCATGTCACCTGTACAGATTATTCCAAACACTGAGGTAGTACGAAGGGAAACTCAATAGACAGAGATCAAGAGTTAATCTTTATTGTACAAGAGGTCCTTTCAAGAGACTTACAGTGGTGATGTTTACATCTAGGGAGCTGAGGTTCAGTGAAAAGGAAGCTCAAAATGCCTCTACTCCCTCAGGAGGCTAAAGAAATTCAGCAGGCCCCCATCGGTCGTTACCAGATTTTAGACACACCACAGAAAGCATCCTATCCAAGCTTCAGGGTTTGGTACGACAGCTGCTCTGCCCGAGACCGTAAGAAACAGCGGAGTTGTGGACAGGAGCCAGCCTCCCCTCCGTGGACTCTGTCTACACTTCTCACTGCCTCAGGAAAGAAGCTAATCTCATCAAAGATCCTCCCACACCAGACATCCTCTCTTCACCCCCTCTCCCATCGGGCAGGAGCCTGAGAACAGCTACCACTAGGTTCAGGGACTGCTTCTACCCGGCTGATATCAGACTCTTGAACTGCCCCCAAGAGTATAACAAGATGGATTCTTGACCTCACAGTTGGAATTGGTTTACATAGAACACATATCAAGTTGCCTTACACACCGTTCACACAGATCAGATCATTACACAGTGTGTCGAGATGGAACATGGGAAAACAGGAACTGCACAGAATAAAATGCAACTATCAACCTCTGCTTTAAATATACCCGATGACTTGGTCTGCGGCAATGAAGTCGCGAGATAGACCACCTTCTGGCTAAAGAAATCCCTCATCTCTGCTCCATTTGATTGGTTTCAATGAGGTCCCTCCTCCCCCGTCATTCTTCTGTATCGGCTATCATTTTGAATGTTACAGTGAAAATGATTGTTTGGAGGATGCAAATGTCAAAATCATTGAATGTAGGCAGTCCACTGCCCACTTTGGGTGTCTGCACTGCAAATGAACAAACATTTACAGACGATCAAAAGAACACGGCAGATGAATGCTGCTGCTGATAACTGTCAGGAACTAAAACACAGTTGTATAATACCATGGAGGTATTGGTCGTGGTTCTAGCTTGATCTGCATTTCATTTCAGTAATAATTTGCTACTCAGTTAAGTAGTAGTTTGTCTTTTTGATACCCTTTAAACTATTTCTATGAAACTTCAGCTAACTGGGACAGCCAGTAATTGGGCTATGATGCAGTGGTCCCCATTGTATCAATTAGCCGGAATAAACTACTTGGAATCCCTGTACCTGTGAATGATTAACTCGCCGAAGTATTTAAGCTTGGGAGTTTTAATAACAAAACTGAGACAAAACGATGAAGTTGAAAGTCAGTTTTATTCAATATGTACACAATCTTGACACTGACTTTAACATCAAGTCCACAAGATTCACTCAATCAATTAAATACTTAGGGTAAGGGCTAAACCAAAGCCTAACTCGAACCCAATTAAATAGTTACTATTTCAAAACCGTGCACGTTCCAGAAATATTATTTATTAAGTATCAACACCATAAAATCTTTAGTGCAGAATAGACACACAGAGTGAAGCTCCCTCCACACCGTCCCATCACACACTCCCGGGGTCAGACACAGAGTGAAACTCCCTCCACACCGTCCCATCACACACTCCCGGGGTCAGACACAGAGTGAAACTCCCTCCACACCGTCCCATCACACACTCCCAGGGTCAAACACAGAGTGAAACTCCCTCCACACCGTCCCATCACACACTCCCGGGGTCAGACACAGAGTGAAACTCCCTCTACACCGACCCATCACACACTCCCGGGGTCAGACACAGAGTGAAACTCCCTCCACACCGTCCCATCACACACTCCCGGGGTCAGACACAGAGTGAAGCTCCTTTGGAGGGTACAAATTGGACTATGTTTACTGAGAAAACCCAAAGAAAGACAAAGAGAACCAGCTCTGATACTGTGATGAACAAATACACCTTGCCCCCCAGTGCAACTCAAGTCAGACTACCGATCACGACAGTGAGGTACCCTGAAACATCTATGAATTGAGGCACAGTTTCAGATAAATTATTGCTGTCAGTTCCATGATCTATATTACTCTTCCTGTGCTTCAGGTGAATTAACCCCACCCCTGGGCCCACCGTGGACCTGTGGCGCAGTGGGTAGAGCTGCTGGGTGTAGGTTCGATTCCCACCTCTGGCGGTGAATGTGTGCAGAGTGTCTGCTCCCCCTGTGATTCCCCGTCGTTCCCGTTCCCTCCCATATCCCGACGACGTGTGGATTTGGTGGGTTAAACCGGTGACTGGCGAAAACTCCCAAGGAAAGGACTTGCTGCGACAAGAGGCTCACCCTGCGCACCCCAGCAACAGCCCACCTTCCGATACACCCCGAGTTACATGGGAAGATCCCAGTAGGAGCGAGCACACTAACCAACAGAGTCAGCTCCATGAAAGGGCATTCAGAGACTGGGGGAGGTCTGGAAGAGATCTCACACCAGGATCACAGGCCCAAATCCCCCAGAGTCAGGGCGGTTCCAGAAGTTGAAGTGTCTTTAGGGGGTGAGTTAAGGAGGAGGGAGAGGGAAGGGGGCTCACAGGAGCAGGCAGAGTTTGCATTTGGGAGGGGCGGCAAGGAAAGATGAACAATGTCAACCCACAGGTCTATCGCAAATGTGAGGCAAACACAGGAGATTTACGGGCAGCTTGTGGTAGATTGTCAATGAAGCACCCCACACACACACGCACGCACACACACACACACACAATGGTGACCAGACTCTATGGAGTCACCTGCCCACCTCCCTCACCCTCGGCGACCACTTCCCTTCCCGCTCCCTCTTGTGGCTGTCCCCCGGTGCCCGACGATCTCCCTGTTGCCTGTGGTGATGATCTGCCGCCTTCTGCTTCCTGGCGTTCCTGCAGAGAGGAATGCTTCCAGAATTAACACCGTCCCATCACACACTCCCGGGGTCAGACACAGAGTGAAACTCCCTCCACACCGTCCCATCACACACTCCCGGGGTCAGACACAGAGTGAAACTCCCTCCACACTGTCCCATCACACACTCCCGGGGTCAGACACACAGTGAAACTCCCTCCACACCGTCCCATCACACACTCCCGGGGTCAGACACAGAGTGAAGCTCCCTCCACACCGTCCCATCACACACTCCCGGGGTCAGACACAGAGTGAAACTCCCTCCACACCGTCCCATCACACACTCCCGGGGTCAGACACAGAGTGAAACTCCCTCTACACCGTCCCATCACACACTCCCGGGGTCAGACACAGAGTGAAACTCCCTCCACACCGTCCCATCACACACTCCCGGGGTCAGACACAGAGTGAATCTCCCTCCTCACCGTCCCATCACACACTCCCAGGGTCAGGCATAGAGTGAAACTCCCTCCACACTGTCCCATCACACACTCCCAGGGTCAGACACAGAGTGAAACTCCCTCTATACCGTCCCATCACACACTCCCGGGGTCAGACACAGAGTGAAACTCCCTCCACACCGTCCCATCACACACTCCCGGGGTCAGACACAGAGTGAATCTCCCTCCTCACCGTCCCATCACACACTCCCAGGGTCAGGCACAGAGTGAAACTCCCTCCACACTGTCCCATCACACACTCCCGGGGTCAGGCACAGAGTGAATCTCCCTCCACACCTTCCCATCACACACTCCCAGGGTCAGGCACAGAGTGAAACTCACTCCACACCGTCCCATCACACTCTCCCGGGGTCAGACACAGAGTGAAACTCCCTCCACACTGTCCCATCACACACTCCCGGGGTCAGACACAGAGTGAATCTCCCTCCACACCGTCCCATCACACACTCCCGGGGTCAGACACAGAGTGAAGCTCCCTCCACACCGTCCCATCACACACTCCCGGGGTCAGACACAGAGTGAAGCTCCCTCCACACCGTCCCATCACACACTCCCGGGGTCAGACACAGAGTGAAACTCCCTCCACACCGTCCCATCACACACTCCCAGGGTCAGACAGAGAGAAACTAATGGCCTGCAGGGAGTCCCTGGGGATTTTCCCTCCATCGTCGTAATTGTGGATAAGACTGATGCAACGGTAGAGCAGGAAGGTATGAGGGAGGTACCCGCTGTCCAGTGTAGGTTACAGGGGCAGCCACCTTATACACCACCTGAGGAGGACGGTGGGGGATCTGTCTGCAGTGAGGGGTTGGAGGGGGATTCATTTGATAGCGAGACAATGGACATCCTCACCCCTCCAGAGAAGTCCCCATTGATACCTGTGGAGGAGATCAGAGAGTTTATTCACTCCTCCGTTGGTGCAAACCATCGGCCTAAACCAGCCTCGCTTCGCTGGCCTAGCATGCCGAGGCTGGTGAAGTCCCTGAGGGTCATCCTCAGACGGAAGGGGAAGGGGAAGAGGAATGCTGTGTCAGGGAATGACAGGCGGCAGCTGAAATCCTTCCTGGATGACCTGGTGCGGGACATCAGGATGAAAAGCAGCCTCGCTCCTTCGGGAGATGGTGGGTCACAGGGAAGCGATGGTAGCAGTCGGGCCCGGAAAGCAAAGGATATTCTTGGTTTTCTTCGGGATAGTGTGGCTGAGGGCGCCTCCGCTCTCAGTGGGAAGGGGACTGGAGCTGAGGCCTAGTGTGCTTCCGACATGAAGCTTACCATAGCTAGTCTCAATGTGAACGGTAGCAGGGGCTCTCTCCGCAGATATAACAATCTCTCAGTCCTCAGGGACAGGAGATATGCGGTGAGTTTCCTGCAGGAAACCCATACCACCCCGAGGGACGAGTCCGCTTGGCTCCTGGAGTGGCAGGGCGGGGTCTACATGAGTCACCTTAGCTCCAACTCTAGTGGGGTGGCGATCCTGTTGGCCCCAACCTTCCGGCCAGAAATCGTAGGAGTCCAAGATGTTGTGCCCGGCCGTCTGCTCCACCTGGCTGTGCGCCTGGATGGAGTACCGTTACATTTTATCAACGTGTACGCTCCGAGGCGCGGGGTGATGCAGACGCGCCTATTCTGTCAGCTGTCCACCTTGCTGAGTTCCATCGATCCTGGGGACTGCGTCATCCTTGGGGGAGACTTCAACTGTACACTCGAGGTGGAGGACCGCTCAGACCTCCAACGCGACCCAGCATCGGCAAAAAAGTTAAAGGAGCTAGTCGGCTCCTTTGATTTGGTGGACAACTGGCGGAATCTTCACCCCGACTCTAGCGCCTTCTCCAGAAGATCTAGAGGGGGGGGTTCCTGGATAGACCGCCTGTATATCTCTCGGGCTTATGTCTCCCGCGTGTCGGCTTCCTCCATGCGGCCGGTATCGTGCTCGGATCATCACCTTGTCTGGATGGAATTTACTGCTCTGCACCCTAGGGTGGGGTCTGGGTATTGGCACTTTAACAACCGGCTGCTGGAGAACAGCCGATTCCGAGATTCATTCCGATCATTCTGGGCCACCTGGAGAGAGAGATGGAGAGAGTTTCGCTCCCTACGGCTGTGGTGGGATGTGGACAAGGCCCACATCCGGTTTTTATGTCGGGAGTACACTAGGGGGTGGACAAAGAGGCGGGGCTCTGAGATTGAGCAGCTTGAGAAAGCATTGCTTGACCTAGAGTCCCGTCTTGGTCCAACTGGTGGAGACCAACAGCTGTGGCAGGAATACCAGGAGAAGATCGCACTAAGGAATCTGCAGCTTCAGCAGTCCCGAGGTGCGTATGTGAGGTCGCGGATCCAAATGCTGCAAGATTTGGACCGCGGCTCACCCTTCTTCTACTCGTTGGAGAAGTGGCGGGGAGTTCAAAAGCAGCTGGTGGAGCTATTGGCTGCTGATGGCTCCTCCATCACGGATCCTGACGAAATTATCGAAGAAGTCCGCACTTTCTATCGGTCCTTATTCTCACCGGATCCGTCAAATGCGGGGGCGTGCAGTGAGGTCTGGGAAGATTTGCCAAAGGTCAGCCCAGAGGACGCAGCATGTCTGGATGCCTCCCTGACTGGGGAGGAGCTGTCTACTGCCCTTCGGCAACTCCGGAGGGGTAAATCCCCTGGCTTAGATGGTCTGAGTGTGGAGTTTTATCAGGCTTTTTGGGATGTACTGGGGGTCGATTACAGCCTTGTTCTAGGGGAGAGCCTAGCCACCGGGGAAATGCCCCTCTCATGGCGGAGAGCTGTTGTGGTCCTGCTGCCCAAGAAGGGAGACCTCCGCCTGCTAAAGAACTGGCACCCTGTCTCCCTCTTGTGCGCGGACTACAAGATCTTCGCCTGGGCAATGGCCAATCGTCTTGGTTCAGTACGGAGACAGGTGATCCATCCTGACCAATCTTACACAGTCCCGGGCCGCTCCATCCAGGACAATGTCCACCTAGTACGGGACCCGGTCCACCTGCAGCAGGAGACTGGGTCCCTGGCAGCATTTCTTTCTCTTGACCAGGAGAAGGCGTTTGACCAGGTAGACCACAGTTTCCTGGTGGGCTCTCTGCACTTTGTGGCCCGAGTTCGGCTCCTCTACTCTGCCGCAGAGTGCCTTGTTAAGGTCAATGGATCACTGGCAGCGCCCATTCCCTTCAGGAGAGGAGTACGTCAGGGGTGCCCCATGTCCAGTCAATTGTACGCTATCTGTGTCGAGCCATTCCTGAGCCTTCTTTGGCGAAGGCTGACAGGTCTGTTCCTGCGTGAACTGGACATGGAGGTCGTCCTCTCAGCCTACGCCGATGATGTACTCCTCATGATGACAGATCCCAATGACCTGCAGAGGATGCGTGATTGCCAAGAAGTTTTCTCGGCAGCATCCTCCGCTAGGATCACCTGGGCGAAATGTTCCGGACTCTTAGTGGGTCAGTGGCAGGTGGACTCCCTGCCGGAGGAGATGAGAGCTTTTGAGTGGAGCACTAGACTTCTCCTCTATCTGGGAGTCTACCCGAGTCCTTCTGGGGAGACCTGGCTGGCGAACTGGCAGGACCTGGAGACAAAAGTCATGGCCCGGCTGGGGTGCTGGTCAGGCCTTCTCAGGGTGCTTTCCTATCGACGCAGGGTGGTGGTAATAAACCAGCTGGTAGCCTCCATGTTGTGGTATCGGATTGTCATCTTGGCCCCTCCTGCCCCGTTTGTTGCGAGAATGCAGAGGAAGTTAGTGGACTTCTTCTGGGGCAACAGGAAACACTGGGTCTCTGCAGCGGTCGAGTCTCCCAGTGGGAGAGGGCGGACAGTCACTGGTGTGCGTTCGAATCTCTGCAAAGATTCCTGTACGCCGAGCAGCCTACCAGGTGGCACGTATTGGCGACTTTCTTCCTCCGGAGGGGCTGCTGTCTTCACGAAGACATGCGGCTACCACCGGCGGGTGTCAGCCGTACTGCTTTGCGGAGTCTGCCCGGCTTCTATCAGGACCTACTGAGAGTCTGGAACATGGTCGCCTCAGGCCGGGAATCCCCTCCTCAGGCGGAGGGCGGGGTCCTGGCCAGCCCTTGCCCTACCTCAGTGGCTGTCGGTGCGGCTCAGTTGTGTGGACCGACTCAGGCCGAGCTGCTGGTCGGGCCCAGACCCCGCAATCTTCTCCGGGAGTCGTGTCCACACAACTTGAGCCGTCTCTCATCGATACCCACTGTCCCATTCAGGGATGCAAGTAGGAGGGATCTGTATGGGCTGCTGCTCCACACCCTCCACTTCCTTGCCCTTGTACACCGTCCCGACATGCCATGGCGGTCGGTCCTTCCACCCAGAGGTGAGGAGGGTCCCCACTGGAAGTCCCTTTATGCCGGGGTTCTTCCCATGCACCTGGGGGATCTCGGCTGGAGGGTACTGCATAGAGCAGTGCCCTGCAATAAGTTTTTCAGTTTGTACATGGACTTCCCACCCACATGCCACTTCTGTGGGCTGGAGGAAACCATGTACCACATGTACATGGAGTGCGTGAGGCTGCAGCCTCTTTTTGCGTATTTGCGTGGGCTGCTTCTCGCCTTCTGGCTGCATTTTAGCTCCATCCTGTTTATATATGGTCATCCTGTAAGGAAGGGGGCAAGGAGGGATGAGGATGTCCTAGTCAACTTGCTCCTGGGGCTGGGGGAATCCGCCATCCGAGGGTCTTGCAAACGGGTGGCGGGAGGATCTCCCCGGGCAGACTACCTGGCAATGTTTAGGGGGTATGTTCGTGCCCAGGTAAATATTGAAAAGGAACACGCGCAGTCCACAGCGGCCTTGGAGGAGTTTTGAGACCGATGGACTCCGCGGGGTGTAAATGCCATCATGGATAGAGGTGGGAACATTCTGGTGTAATGTCTATTGTCTATTTGTAGTGAAGTAATTGTGTTTGCCACTGTTTTGTATGTATTGTATAGCACTGATATTTGTAATAAAGGATTTTGTACATAAAAAAAGGGTCAGACACAGAGTGAAACTCCCTCTACACCGTCCCATCACACACTCCTGGGGTCAGACACAGAGTGAAACTCCCTCTACACCGTCCCATCACACACTCCCGGGGTCAGACACAGAGTGAAACTCCCTCCACATAGTCCCATCACACACTCCCGGGGTCAGACACAGAGTGAAACTCCCTCTACACCATCCCATCACACACTCCTGGGGTCAGACACAGAGTGAAACTCTCTCTACACCGTCCCATCACACACTCCCGGGGTCAGACACAGAGTGAAACTCCCTCCACACCGTCCCATCACACACTCCAGGGTCAGACACAGAGTGAAACTCCCTCTACACCGTCCCATCACACACTCCCGGGGTCAGACACAGAGTGAAGCTCCCTCTACACCGTCCCATCACACAGTCCCGGGGTCAGACACAGACTAAAACTCCCTCCACACTGTCCCATCGCACACTCCCGGGGTCAGACACAGAGTGAAACTCCCTCCACACTGTCCCATCGCACACTCCCGGGGTCAGACACAGAGTGAAGCTCCTCCACACTGTCCCATCACACACTCCCGGGGTCAGACACAGAGTGAAGCTCCCTCTACACTGTCCCATGAGCCATAACTAGATACTTTTCTTACGCACCTGTCGCGGATGGCCTCCTCCCCCACTAGCCGGGCCCAGACATAGTCCTCAAAGTCTGTGACTGCTTCATCGTCTCCGAACTCCCTCTCAGCTGCCTCCTCCACCTCCTCCTCGAGCCGGTCCAGGAACGCGGCGAGGCTCTCTTGGTGGTGGGCAAAAACTCCGCCCGGGAAGAAGGAAGCAGCCCGGGCGGTCAGTTGCTGGGCTAGCGCCGGGCTCAAGCCGGACTGGCGGATGTAGTCAGCAACTGCCGAGGCCAGCTGGGGCTCCGTGACAGGGGGCAGGTCCAGACCAAACAGCTCCTGTCCTTCCCGCTGGGCACAGCTCGGCACGTCCCCACAGGCTGGCTGATCCCCGTGCTGGCGTCTGTCCCTCTCTTTTCCCCATTTGCTTCCTTCCTCCTCGTCTCCCCGCCTCCTGCGCCATCCCTTGTCTTCTTGCCGTTTCCCCCCCTTTTCATCTCCCCGTCGTCCATCCTTCTTGCCCCACCATCTGTCCCCTTTCCAATCGCCCTGTCTACTCACCTTGGCTCCGTGAAATTTGCCCCCCTCCTCTCCCCGTCTACCCTCATTGACTCTCTGTCTGCCCTGTTCGTCTCCCTGCCATTTATCCTTCTTGTCCCACCACCTCTCCCTCTCCTTGTCACCCTGTCTGTCTCCCTCGACTCCCCGTCTGCCTTCCTTCCCTCCCCACCGTCTGTCTCCCTCTTCGACTCCCCGTCTGTCGTCCTTCCCTCCCCACCGTCTGTCTCCCTCCTCGACTCCCCGTCTGCCTTCCTTCCCTCCCCACCGTCTGTCTCCCTCCTCGACTCCCCGTCTGCCTTCCTTCCCTCCCCACCGTCTGTCTCCCTCCTCGACTCCCCGTCTGCCTTCCTTCCCTCCCCACCGTCTGTCTCCCTCCTCGACTCCCCGTCTGCCTTCCTTCCCTCCCCACCGTCTGTCTCCCTCCTCGACTCCCCGTCTGCCTTCCTTCCCTCCCCACCGTCTGTCTCCCTCCTCGACTCCCCGTCTGCCTTCCTTCCCTCCCCACCGTCTGTCTCCCTCCTCGACTCCCCGTCTGCCTTCCTTCCCTCCCCACCGTCTGCCTCCCTCAGCCTTGCCCCGCTGCTCAGTGCCTGCCTCTTTGGCTGGTCTCTTATCCGCCCCTCTGTCCTCCTTGTACCACTGTCTGCTGCCTTTGTCCCCATCTTGCCACAGTCTGCCTCCTTCCTCCTCAACTCTCTGATGTCCACCCTCCTTCTCCTGTCTGTGTCCATCCCTCCCGTCTGGTTGGTTTCTGCCCTGCTTGCCCGTGACTTTTTGCCACCCACCCATGTCCCTGTCCCACCGTTTGCGACCCTCCTCCTTCCCGTCTTGCTGTCTGACCCTCTCCTCCTCTTGCCACCTCCGTTTGCCTCGGTCCCGCCTCCCCACCTCCTCCTCCCTGCCCTCAGGACCCTCTGCTGCCTTCACCAGACGCCTGCCCTCCAGCGGGTTCAGCTTGGCCGTCTGCGCCTGCAGCCAATCGGAGGGGGGACAGAGAGAGAGAGAGAGAACCAATCAGAGGCAGTATGACAGAGAAGGGCAGCAGCAAATTGTGGAGGGTGGCTTTTCAGCCCATCTGTTCCAGTCCCTTCCCACCAAACCCTCCTGCTCCCCTTTAAAACCAACCCAGACTGAACCAGAGGGCAACCCCCCCAGCCACAAGGCCAGAATTCATCCCATTGTCCTCTCGCCCTTCATCGTCAACTCCTAGGTTGAAGCCCCCAGACCTAGAGCCGGGGTCAGGGTAGCGGAGGTCCCTAGGAACTCAGTTTCCACATTCATCGCACCCCACAGCCCAGAAACTGCCCTCCGACTCCACCGCCAAACCACACTGACTCCACGGACAAACCACACCGACTGCCCTCCGACTCCACCGCCAAACCGCACTGACCCCACCGCCAAACCGCACCGACTCCACGGCCAAACCGCACCGACTCCACGGCCAAACCGCACCGACCCTGCACGCCGTCGGGATGTGGGAGGGAACTGGACCACCAGAGGGAAACCCACACGATCACAGGGAGAACGTGCAGACACACGCACGCAGATCACGTTTAAGTTTGCCATTCCCACTCTGGCATGGTAGCAGTGCTGTGCTTGGGGATTAGACGGGCAATTACCCTGCTTTCGCTCTGTTCTTGTCCATCGAGGTGGAAAACTGTCTGCAGGCAGCTCTAGAACAAAGGGACAAAGTTCTAGAAGCCAAGACATTGGGAATAGTTAAAGCAGTGTTTGATAGGTTCGTGATTAGTCAGGGCATCAAAGGTTACAGGGAGAGTCACATGATGGTGTTGGAGAGAATGGGAGTCTGATGGAATTGGGGAGCAGACTCAATGCGAGTCTGATGGAACTGGAAGCAGACTCAATGCGAGTCTGATGGAACTGGAAGCAGACTCAATGTGAGTCTGATGGAACTGGGAGCAGACTCAATGTGAGTCTGATGGAACTGGAAGCAGACTCAATGGGAGTCTGATGGAACTGGAAGCAGACTCAATGTGAGTCTGATGGAATGGGGGAGCAGACTCAATGGGAGTCTGATGGAACTGGAAGCAGACTCAATGTGAGACTGATGGAATTGGGGAGCAGACTCAATGGGAGTCTGATGGAACTGGAAGCAGACTCAATGTGAGTCTGATGGAATGGGGGAGCAGACTCAATGTGAGTCTGATGGAACTGGAAGCAGACTCAATGGGAGTCTGATGGAACTGGAAGCAGACTCAATGTGAGTCTGATGGAACTGGGAGCAGACTCAATGTGAGTCTGATGGAACTGGGAGCAGACTCAATGAGAGTCTGATGGAATGGGGGAGCAGACTCAATGTGAGTCTGATGGAACTGGGAGCAGACTCAATGTGAGTCTGATGGAATTGGGGAGCAGACTCAATGCGAGACTGATGGAACTGGGAGCAGACTCAATGCGAGTCTGATGGAACTGGGAGCAGACTCAATGCGAGACTGATGGAACTGGGAGCAGACTCAATGGGAGTCTGATGGAACTGGGAGCAGACAATGCGAGTCTGATGGAACTGGGAGCAGACTCAATGCGAGTCTGATGGAACTGGGAGCAGACTCAATGCGAGTCTGATGGAATGGGGAAGCAGACTCAATGCGAGTCTGATGGAACTGGGAGCAGACTCAATGTGAGTGTGATGGAATGGGGGAGCAGACTCAATGTGAGTCTGATGGAACTGGGAGCAGACTCAATGCGAGACTGATGGAACTGGGAGCAGACTCAATGCGAGTCTGATGGAATGGGGAAGCAGACTCAATGCGAGTCTGATGGAACTGGGAGCAGACTCAATGCGAGTCTGATGGAATGGGGGAGCAGACTCAATGCGAGTCTGATGGAACTGGGAGCAGACTCAATGCGAGTCTGATGGAACGGGGGAGCAGACTCAATGCGAGTCTGATGGAACTGGGAGCAGACTCAATGCGAGTCTGATGGAACGGGGCAGCAGACTCAGTGGGAGTCTGATGGAACTGGGAGCAGACTCAATGCGAGTCTGATGGAACGGGGCAGCAGACTCAGTGGGAGTCTGATGGAACTGGGAGCAGACTCAATGGGAGTCTGATAGAACTGGGAGCAGACAATGCGAGTCTGATGGAACTGGAAGCAGACTCAATGCGAGTCTGATGGAACTGGGAGCAGACAATGCGAGTCTGATGGAACTGGGAGCAGACTCAATGGGAGTCTGATGGAACTGGAAGCAGACTCAATGCGAGTCTGATGGAACTGGGAGCAGACTCAATGCGAGTCTGATGGAACTGGGAGCAGACAATGCGAGTCTGATGGAACTGGGAGCAGACTCAATGCGAGTCTGATGGAACGGGGCAGCAGACTCAGTGGGAGTCTGATGGAACTGGAAGCAGACTCAATGCGAGTCTGATGGAACTGGGAGCAGACTCAATGCGAGTCTGATGGAACTGGAAGCAGACTCAATGCGAGTCTGATGGAACTGGGAGCAGACAATGCGAGTCTGATGGAACTGGGAGCAGACTCAATGGGAGTCTGATGGAACTGGAAGCAGACTCAATGCGAGTCTGATGGAACTGGGAGCAGACTCAATGGGAGTCTGATGGAACTGGAAGCAGACTCAATGCGAGTCTGATGGAACAGGGGAGCAGACTCAATGCGAGTCTGATGGAACTGGGAGCAGACTCAATGGGAGTCTGATGGAACTGGGAGCAGACTCAATGCGAGTCTGATGGAACGGGGGAGCAGACTCAATGCGAGTCTGATGGAACTGGGAGCAGACTCAATGCGAGTTTGTTGGAATGGGGGAGCAGACTCAATGGGAGACTGATGGAACTGGGAGCAGACTCAATGCGAGTTTGTTGGAATGGGGGAGCAGACTCAATGGGAGTCTGTTGGGACTGGGAGCAGACTCAATGGGAGTCTGATGGAACTGGGAGCAGACTCAATGCGAGTCTGATGGAACTGGGAGCAGACTCAATGGGAGTCTGATGGAACTGGGAGCAGACTCAATGGGAGTCTGATGGAACTGGGAGCAGACTCAATGCGAGTCTGATGGAACTGGGAGCAGACTCAATGTGAGTCTGATGGAATGGGGGAGCAGACAATGCGAGACTGATGGAACTGGGAGCAGACTCAATGCGAGTCTGATGGAACTGGGAGCAGACTCAATGCGAGTCTGATGGAACTGGGAGCAGACTCAATGTGAGTCTGATGGAATGGGGGAGCAGACTCAATGCGAGTCTGATGGAACTGGGAGCAGACTCAATGCGAGACTGATGGAATGGGGGAGCAGACTCAATGAGAGTCTGATGGAATGGGGGAGCAGACTCAATGTGAGTGATGGAATGGGGGAGCAGACTCAATGTGAGTCTGATGGAACTGGGAGCAGACTCAATGAGAGTCTGATGGAATGGGGGAGCAGACTCAATGAGAGTCTGATGGAATGGGGGAGCAGACTCAATGGGAGACTGATGGAACGGGGGGTAAATTCAATGGGAGTCTGATGGAACTGGGAGCAGACTCAATGTGAGTCTGATGGAATGGGGGAGCAGACTCAATGAGAGTCTGATGGAATGGGGGAGCAGACTCAATGTGAGTCTGATGGAATGGGGGAGCAGACTCAATGTGAGTCTGATGGAACTGGGAGCAGACTCAATGTGAGTCTGATGGAATGGGGGAGCAGACTCAATGGGAGACTGATGGAACGGGGGGTAAATTCAATGAGAGTCTGATGGAACGGGGGAGCAGACTCAATGGGAGACTGATGGAACGGGGGGTAAATTCAATGGGAGTCTGATGGAACTGGGAGCAGACTCAATGTGAGTCTGATGGAATGGGGGAGCAGACTCAATGGGAGACTGATGGAACGGGGGGTAAATTCAATGAGAGTCTGATGGAACGGGGGAGCAGTCCCAATGGGAGTCTGTTGGAACGGACTGGGAGCAGACTCAATGCGAGACTGATGGAACGGGGGAGCAGTCTCAATGCAAGTCTGATGGAACGGGGGAGCAGTCTCAATGCGAGTCTGATGGAACGGGGGAGCAGACTCAATGCGAGTCTGATGGAACTGGGAGCAGACTCAATGCGAGACTGATGGAACGGGGGAGCAGACTCAATGTGAGTCTGATGGAACTGGGAGCAGATTCAATGAGAGTCTGATGGAACGGGGGAGCAGTCCCAATGGGAGTCTGTTGGGACTGGGAGCAGACTCAATGCGAGACTGATGGAATGGGGGAGCAGACTCAATGCGAGTCTGATGGAACTGGGAGCAGACGCAATGCGAGTCTGATGGAACTGGGAGCAGACTCAATGCGAGTCTGATGGAACTGGGAGCAGACTCAATGCGAGTCTGATGGAACTGGGAGCAGACTCAATGAGAGTCTGATGGAACTGGGAGCAGACTCAATGCGAGTCTGATGGAACGGGGGAGCAGACCCAATGCGAGTCTGATGGAACGGGGGAGCAGACCCAATGCGAGTCTGATGGAACGGGGGAGCAGACCCAATGCGAGTCTGATGGAACTGGGAGCAGACGCAATGCGAGTCTGATGGAACTGGGAGCAGACGCAATGCGAGTCTGATGGAACTGGGAGCAGACTCAATGTGAGTCTGATGGAACGGGGGAGCAGACCCAATGCGAGTCTGATGGAACTGGGAGCAGACGCAATGCGAGTCTGATGGAACGGGGGAGCAGACCCAATGCGAGTCTGATGGAACGGGGGAGCAGACCCAATGCGAGTCTGATGGAACGGGGGAGCAGACCCAATGCGAGTCTGATGGAACTGGGAGCAGACTCAATGCGAGTCTGATGGAACTGGGAGCAGACGCAATGTGAGTCTGATGGAACTGGGAAGCAGAGTCAATGCGAATCTGATGGAACGGGGAGCAGACTCAATGGGCTGAATGGCCTAGTTCAGCTACTATGTCTGGTGGGTTTGGGGTGACGAGACAGCTACTCCACAAGGCTTAATGATGAGAGTTATATCTGTTGCAGGTGAATGCTACCTCCAGCTTCGCCTGAATGTGATCGCTTTTGTTATCCACCGGCACTTCCAGAGAGCCGAAGCTGTGGGGCGTTCCTCCCGGTTTCTCCAGTGTGGGATCGGTCCATAGCTGGGCAACGGAACAGAAAATATGGTGTTATGCAGCTTGGACCATTCACTCTGACCAACCACACTCCCAACTGGACAACCCCCTTTCTCACTCACTCCCACCGTCCACACTCCCAATGGGACCCCTCCTCTTCCCATTCACTCCCACCATCCACACTCCCAATGGGACCCACCCCTTCCCATTCACTCCCACCGACCACACTCCCAATGGGACCCACCCCTTCCCATTCACTCCCACCGACCACACTCCCAATGGGACGCCACCCCTTCCCATTCAGTCCCACCATCCACACTCCCAATGGAACCCCACCCCTTCCCATTCACTCCCACCATCCACACTCCCAATGGGACTCCACCCCTTCCCATTCACTCTCACCGTCCACACTCCCAATGGGACCCCACACCTTCCCATTCACTCCCAATGGGACCCCACCCCTTCCCATTCACTCCCACAGTCCACACTCCCAATGGACCCCACCCCTTCCCATTCACTCTCACCGTCCACACTCCCAATGGGACCCCACACCTTCCCATTCACTCCCAATGGGACCCCACCCCTTCCCATTCACTCCCACAGTCCACACTCCCAATGGACCCCACCCCTTCCCATTCACTCCCACAGTCCACACTCCCAATGGACCCCACCCCTTCCCATTCACTCCCAATGGGACCCCACCCCTTCCCATTCACTCCCACAGTCCACACTCCCAATGGGACCCCACCCCTGAACCAAACCAAACAGAAGACCCCCTCACCGAGCTCCCGGGGCGGACGTCAGCGGCACGATGCTGATTCTCGTCTGCTGCTCGCTTGTCCAGCAGCTCAGAGTCCGCCGCCAGCTGCTCGGGGTCTTGGTCTGTGTGGGCACGAGGTCAGAGTTCAGAATTAGGAGGGACACCCACAACGAGCGGGCCACTACTCTGAGGAGGTTTGTTCTGCAGAAAGCCTCCCTCTCACGCACAGTATGCCCGCAGTGAGAGGGGGAGGAGGGGCAGGACGAGGAGTGGCAAGGGGGTGTGAGAGTCCCGGTTGCATGTGGGGATTGGAGAATTAACCCTTTAGATCCTGGTGTTTATCCCACCGCAAGCAGCTGGGGATGCAAGCAGTCATCAGGCAGTGTGAGTTGGTTGTGGGAGGGGCGCGTCAAGCTTGCAGCAGACACACAAACCACTCCCCCCTCCCCAGAACACCGCTCCACGCCCATCTCACGTCCCAGGAGTCCACTGCTCTCCTCACTGACTACCAGCTAACCTCATTCTCCCCACCCTCCTGTCCTCTTCCTTTGGGAAAGTCCAGTCAAGTCCTATCCCAAGCTGGGTCAGATCCCAAATCCCGGCAGGAATCGAACCCTTTCCTCCCCTTCCCATTCACTCCCACTGTCCACACTGCCCTCTTCTGGGGAAACCTCTCCCCCATCCATTCCCCCCAGCGTGAATTAACACCCCAACCCAGCCGATCACTGTTGAAATCTCCTATGTAAACAGCTCTACTCAATTTTCCTCTTGACCAGCTTTGATACAGCAGACTAGCATCCAATCATGGTGGCGGGGGGAAGAGGACCTTCAGCAACCACGCATTTACTCTAATTTTACTCCCCAGCAACACCCTTCAGATTCTACCCCCCACAGCAGCAGCTTGCAGCGGCAAGTTAACCCAAGTGGCGTTGGGATGTGGGAGGGAGTAGCAGCACATGGGGGGGGGGGGGGGTACCGAGGTGATCACAGAGAGGAGTGTGTAGACTCCACGCGCTCCAAACACAGAACACACACACACACGGGGGCTGAACCCAGGCCCTAGGGCTACAAGACAGCACTCCTACCCAGTGTGCCACACGGCTGATTGTCAGAATTTCTCCGGCCCATTAGGGATCAACACACCAGAGGCTTGACAACTATGATATCTCTCTTTGGCACCTGGAAGTGCGCATCGAACAGGGCTGGCCCCGTAGTGTGGTGAGGATTCGAGGGAGGAGCAAGATAGCTCAGCTGGGTGGGAGGTGTGGCGACCACCTTGCCTTCAGGATTAGCAAGACCAAGGAGCTGACTGTGGACTCGATGAAGGGGACGTCTGGAGGACGGACATCGAGGGGTCAGCGGTGAGAAAGGGTGAGCAACTTCAGGCTCTTGGCTGTCAACATCTCGGAGGATAGTCCGGGGCCGGCATACTCATGAAGGCGGCACATCAGCGTCTCTCCTCTGCAGGAAATTTAAGGAGCTTAGGCATCGAAGACACGGACAAACTTCTCCTCTCAGTGACAGTGCTCCCACTGGTTACGTCAGTGTACAGAAATAGAGAGAGTACAGAGGAGGTTTACTAGGATGTTACCTGGGTTTCAGTTACCGAGAAAGGTTGAACAAGTTAGGCCTTTATTCTTTGGAGTGTAGAAGGTTGAGGGGGGACTTGATAGAGGTATTTAAAATTATGAGGGGGATAGATAAAGTTGACGTGGATAGGCTTTTTCCATCGAGAGTAGGGGAGATTCAAACAAGAGGACATGAGTTGAGAGTTAAGGGGCAAAAGTTTAGGGATAACACAAGGGGGAACTTCTTTACTCAGAGAGTGGTAGCTTTGTGGAATGAGCTTCCAGCAGAAGTGGTAGAGGCAGGTTCAGTATTGTCAATATAAGTAAAATTGGATAGGTGTATGGACAGGAAAGGAATGGAGGGTTATGGACCGAGTGCAGGTCGGTGGGACTAGGTGAGAGTAAGCGTTCGGCACGGACTGGAAGGGCTGAGACGGCCTGTTTCCGAGCTGTAATTGTTATATGGTTATTTTGGTCAGTGAGAGTAAGGGTTCGGCACGGACTAGAAGGGCCGAGACGGCCTGTTTCCGAGCTGTAATTGTTATATGGTTATTTTGGTCAGTGAGAGCAAGGGTTCGGCACGGACTAGAAGGGCCGAGACGGCCTGTTTCCGAGCTGTAATTGTTATATGGTTATTTTGGTCAGTGAGAGTAAGGGTTCGGCACAGACTAGAAGGGCCAAGACGGTCTGTTTCCGAGCTGTAATTGTTATATGGTTATTTTGGTCAGTGAGAGTAAGGGTTCGGCACGGACTGGAAGGGCCGAGACGGCCTGTTTCCGAGCTGTAATTGTTATATGGTTATTTTGGTCAGTGAGAGTAAGGGTTCGGCACGGACTAGAAGGGCCGAGACGGCCTGTTTCCGAGCTGTAATTGTTATATGGTTATTTTGGTCAGTGAGAGTAAGGGTTCGGCACGGACTGGAAGGGCCAAGACGGCCTGTTTCCGAGCTGTAATTGTTATATGGTTATTTTGGTCAGTGAGAGTAAGGGTTCGGCACGGACTAGAAGGGCCGAGACGGCCTGTTTCCGAGCTGTAATTGTTATATGGTTATTTTGGTCAGTGAGAGTAAGGGTTCGGCACGGACTGGAAGGGCCGAGACGGCCTGTTTCCGAGCTGTAATTGTTATATGGTTATTTTGGTCAGTGAGAGTAAGGGTTCGGCACGGACTAGAAGGGCCGAGACGGCCTGTTTCCGAGCTGTAATTGTTATATGGTTATTTTGGTCAGTGAGAGTAAGGGTTCGGCACGGACTGGAAGGGCCGAGACGGCCTGTTTCCGAGCTGTAATTGTTATATGGTTATTTTGGTCAGTGAGAGCAAGGGTTCGGCACAGACTAGAAGGGCCGAGACGGCCTGTTTCCGAGCTGTAATTGTTATATGGTTATTTTGGTCAGTGAGAGCAAGGGTTCGGCACAGACTAGAAGGGCCGAGACAGCCTGTTTCCGAGCTGTAATTGTTATATGGAAGACTCAGAGACTGGTGAGGCTCTCCCCACCATCGATGGACATCTACAAGAGGCAATATCTCAGGATAGTGGCATTCCTTCCTCAGGGACCCCCCCAAGCCATGCCCCCTTCTTGATGCTGCCCGCAAGCAGCAGGTGCAGCAAGAGGAAGAATCTGACCTCAACAGCTTCTTCCTCACCGCCACCAGGTTCCTGATCTGCAAACGTCTCCCTCTCCCTCGTGTTTTGCCAATTACCACAGGAGCAGAATCAGGACATTTGGCCCATTCCATCCCTCTCAATCCCATTCTTCTGCTTTGATACCCTCACTAATCAAGAACCTAACAACCTCCAGTTTAAATATACCCAATGACTCGGCCTCCACAGAATCTGTGGTAATGAATTCCACAGACTCACCACCCTCTCTTAATTTAAGTTTCTAAAGTACTGTGCTAAAAAAAAACAGCAGCTAACTCTGACAGCACTGAATGTCGGCCCAGATTTTAAACCCGAACCTGAATCACAACCAGAATCGGGTTTAATTATCACTGGCATGGGAACACGTTGTGAAATGTGTTGGTTTGCATTGCAATACACTATAGATTACAATAAGCACATTACAAATAATTCCACTAAGCAGTGCAAAGAGAGAGGGGGAACAGAATAATGAGGTAGTGTTCATAGGTTCATTGTTTATTCAGAAATCCGATGGCAAAAGGGAAGAAGCTGTTCCTAAAACTTTGAGAGTGTGTCTTCAGACTCCTGTACCGCCTCCTTGACGGTCGCAGTGAGAAGGGGTCATGTCCTGGGTGACGGGCGTCTTTAAGGACAGGTGCCACCTTTCTGAGGCATTGCCTTTTGAAGATGTCCTCAATGCTGAGGAGGTTCATGCCTGTGCTGGAGCCGGCTGAGTTCACAACTTTCTGCAGCTTTCTCCGATCCTGTGCAGTGGTCGTTCCACACCAGACAGTGATGCAAACAGTCTGAACTCTCTCCACAGTATATCTGTAGAAATTTGCCGGTGACTTTGCTAACATACCAAGTCTGCTCAAACTCCCAATGAAGTATAGCCACTGTCGTGCCTTCTTTGTGAGTGCAACGATAAGGGTCGATTCTTAGAGACGTTGACACCAGGAATTTGAAACTGCTCACGCTTTCCACTGCTGATCCTGATGCGGACCGGTGTCCCCCGCCCCCCCCAGACTTCCCCCTCCTGAAGTCCACAGCCTGAATGCTGTAGCCCTATTCAAGAGATAGCGAGCTTAGACAAGAGCGAGGAAGGCGGCCCAGAGTTTGCTGAAGCGGGGAGATGGGGTCAGTGGCGCATCCGGTGAAGTAGCGGCACGCACGCACACCCACTACTCACCAGGTCTGCGGTGGGTAGCAGGACCTGAAAGTCAAGTACAATTGCCAGTCACACATCGAACAGGAAGCTGCCTTCCCAGGAACATTCCCCCAACCCCCTACCCCTACCCCTCCCTGTCTCCCTCCCACGGACAGCAGCCAAAGATCCCTCCCACCCTAGGCATTCTCCCTTCCCCACGCTCCCATCAGGTAGAAGATATAAAAGTCTGAAAGCTCGTACCACCAGGCTCAAGGACAGCTTCTGCTCCACTGTGATCAGACTCTTGAACGGACATCTCATACAATAAAAAATAAACCCCTGATCTCCCAATCTACCTCGTTGTGACCCTTGCACGTTATTCTCTGACTGCACCGTCCTTTCTCTCTATTCTGCATTGCTTTCCTTTTACTCACATCTATCTTGACAGCAAACAAAAGCTTTTCACTGTATCTCAGTACATGTGACAATAATAAACCAATTGAACCCTCCTTCTCTGTCTGAAACTTTGCCCGTCTCCGTCCTAGACACCCCTGCTCATTACCCACCCTGTCGAGGTCTATCACAATCATTCAGGTTTCAGTAAGGTCCCCGATCTGTCCTCTTGGATTGGTTTTAATATACTCTAGGTCACGAATGTGATCAGCCAATCAAGCTGCACAGCAGAGAGAGGTCTTCTGAATGGCATTTCAAAGTTCAAAGTTCATTGGGAGCAGCCATTGCCAAGCTAGGTTCAAGGACAAAAGACTAATTGAGAGCAGCTAAGATCGAGGCTCATTCAAAATGGGTGACCAGGGTCAAGGGTCAAGGGTCAAAACTCTACGAAATCAGATGATATTCAACCAGGTCAAAGCCTATGGAAAATGGATGATTCTTCACCAGAGTCCAGGATCAATGATCAATGAAAGTGAGTCGAAGGCGAAAGCTTACTGGGCAAGGTCAATGTCAAAGTTCAACGGTGAAATCTCATTGGAAGCCATGAGTCAAAGGTCACTGACAATAGGTGACTCCTAATGAGGGTCAAGGGTTAGAGCTTTGGAAGTAGATGATTTGATTAAGTTTCAAGTTAAGTTTATTCCCTGAATTTTAAGTTTGGTTCAGTGAATATTACCTTATCCTCCAACAAAAGTTGTGGAAAGTCACTGAGGTTAGCTATTTTACCCAAAATATTTAATAGAAGACAGGACTTTCACGGTGATTGGTAGAACCCGGGGGGGGAGAGCTATGCTGGTGGGAGATTGGGGACCGTGTTGAGAGCAACTGGGAACCGGCACAGGAAAGGAGATGAGGCCGAGGACCGATCGGTCACGACCGTATTGACCAGCAGGCAGGCTCAAGGGGCCAAGCGGCCTTCACCCATTCCAATATTTATTTTACTTTCCAGATGTGCTGACCCTTGACCCCAAGTCTGATCTGTAATGAACTTTGATCCTCATACCCAGCAACTACCTTTGAACCTTCATGTGAAGATCTGACCAATATCGATAAGCTTGGCAGAGTGTGGGATCAATTATAATGATGCTGTTGGGACTTGAGGACATGATTTAATGGGAAAGGTAGAATAGGTCAGGACTTTATTCCGTAGAAAGTAGCAGATTAAGGGGAGATTTGATTGAGGTGTACAGACTTGAGGGGTATAAATGAGGTGATGCTTGCAGGCTTCTCCTCACCCGGGCTGGGTGAGACTAGAACTAGAGGTCAAAGTTGAGGCTGAAAGGTGAAACGTTTCAGTGGAAGCCTTTTCAGTCAGAGGGAGGTGTGAGTGTGGAACGAGCTGCCAAAGGGGTGGTGGATGTGGGTTTGATTACAACAGTGAAGAGAAGTTTGCATGAGTACATGGTTGGGAGGGCTCTGAAGGGCTGTGGTCCGGGTATGAGGATCTAGATGGGCCGAAGGGAACACTTCCCTGCTGTAGTGTGCATAGTAGCATATCGGTTAGTGTAACACTTCACAGCGATTAGATGATCAGAGTTCGATTCCCACCGCCGTCTGTAGGTTCTCCATGTGACCGCTGGGATTCCCACGGCTGCTCCAGTTTCCTCCCACATTCCAAAGAATGGGTGACGGTCAGTGAGTTGTGGGCGTGCTAAGCTGGAACCAGAAGCCGGGGGTCGCTCGTGGGCTGCTCGCAGCACATCCTCGGACTGTTCATCATTGACACAAACATTTCACTGTGTGTTTCGATGTTTTGACGAACGGGACAAATAAAGCTAATCTTTAAACCCCCACACCTGAGCCACAAGAATGACCTTTAACCCCTGAACCCTGACACTGGCTGCTCCCAATCAATTTTTGCCGCGGGTGTCGGGGACCGTTTCCCGGCGCTGGAGGTGAGGGGATACAATAATCTTCTGACATGGCCCTGTTCTGATGAACACCCCACCCCCCCTCACCTCAGAGGTCAGTTACTCACCGAAGATCCCGAAGCCCACACCCACCAGCAGCAGGGCCACTAGCAGGCACTTGTTCAGGGTGACCCCACCCCAGTCCCCCTCCTCGGCTGGGACAGCCAGTGCCGGACGTGGGCTGGGCTTTCCGGAGCTGGTCCACTGTCTCCTACGGACGCTCCCTGCCCCCTCCTGGGATCTCAGATCCTGGATGTCCTGCACGTCTCTCACTGGTGGCGTCACTGCACAGAGACCGGGGGTGGGGGGTTGTTCGATTAGGAGGGTATCAGAAGCAATGTGCACAGTAATATCCCACAGGCATTACGGGGTTGAAGCTTAGAATCTTCAGTGAGCTTGGCTTTCCTCTCGCCCCTCCCACAGCTCAGCACTTCCTTGTCACCACCCCTCCCTCGGTCTTACACCAGGTGAACCAGCCCCCGGAGGGTTGTAAATCAGGACCATGGACTGGGACAGTGATCCTATTAACACATTTGTTTTAAGGGTCCTGAGATGGGCAACAAGGTGGGGTGGGGTAGAACAAATTAAATTCAAACGATTGCTTTTTTTAAAAAAACAATCAAAGCAAAGTGGAGAAAGGGTGCTTGTTTGCATTGTTTATACAGATCACTTTATCACACAGTGGACTGAGGCTACACCAAAATTAATTAGATCTTAACTTTTAATCGGATAACTAACACAAATAAATCTCCCTTAATGCATCTAAAATGAACTGCACCCATCCCAACCCATTTCCCACAGCTTTTACATATTAACTGCACAGTAATACAGATCACATCACCGCCAAAGGTTCCTCCAGACTGAGCTCTGTCACTGTCTGGATGAATCCTAGCTCGCTTTGGCACCTGCTCTGCCCATGAACTGCAGAACTACAGCTCCATACATTATGTAAACTCCATGGGTTCAGTCTGCACTTCGCACTACCTCAGTAAAGAAGCCAGCACAGTCGAAGACCCTCCCACCAGGTTCAGGGGCAGCTCCCACCACCCCCAACCCTGCCCCCCCCATTACTTGACTCCTGATTGGATCTCTTGTACAATGAAATGGACTTTTGGCCTCACCATCTATCTCGTGAAGATCATGCACCTTGTTGTCTGCCTGCACCGCACTTTCTCTGTAGCTGTTACACTTCATTCTGTGATGTTTTACCTTGTTCTGCCTCAGTGCTCTGTGTAACGATCTGCTCTGCATGAACAGTGTGCAAGACAAGCTTTTCACAGTGTCTTAGCATTGGAATTGGTTTGTTATTGTCACGTGGACCGAGAGGCAAGAACAGGGTGAACATAATGTATCAACATTAGGTTAGTCCAAGACAAATTGTGTCTTGGAACTTGTGACATTAATAAACCAATACCAAATTTCTATTATAAAACACATGCTGCCTGCCTCTCACCCAAAAACTATGCCCTCTTTGTTGACAGCCCCCACATCAGGGGACAAAAAATTACCCTCCGATAATTCTGCTCACCTCTATCAGGTCTCCTCTCAGCCTCCTCCGCTCGAGGGAGAACAGAGCCAGACTCTCCCACCTCTCCTCATAACTGAAACACACTGTCCCAGGCAACGCTCTGTGGCGTCACCGCTGCACCCGGTTTCCTCCTTCCCACAGCACGGGGACCAAAAGAGTTCGCAGTGCCGCAGGCTGCAGAGTCACAGAAGGGCAATGGGGTCTGATTTGGGGCGAGCGGGCTCTCACCTGGTGGTACGGTCTGGCCTGGAGACTTAGTACTGGCTCCCTCTGTCCCTCCCAGCACGCGGCGTTCGCCACTGGCTGCTGTGACGGAGTGAGAGTCAGCAGCTGCACTGAGTGCCGCCTCGCCCTCCAGCGCCGCCCCATCTTCTGTTAAGATGTCTTGCGTGACATCCTGGGAGTCTCCAGGCGTCTGAGAGGGCAGAAAGACAGGTTACTGGCTGGAGAAGCGTTGGGGAAAAGTGATGGTTGGTTACTAGGCGGGGAATGAGATTCCAGTAACCCTACATCGATGGCAGCAAACCTTTTTGAGAGCGCCTGCCCAAATTGCAGTAACTTTCTAAATTATTCTTTCACCTGCCATGGTAATTTTGAGCAGAGGTTACTAATGAGTAATGAGTTAGTAACAATAAGTGTGAAAAACACTCCGGGTTCAGACACAGAGTGAAACTCCCTCTACACCGTCCCATCACACACTCCCGGGGTCAGACACAGAGTGAAGCTCCCCCCACACCGTCCCATCACACACTCCCAGGGTCAGACACAGAGTGAAACTCCCTCTACACCGTCCCATCACACACTCCCAGGGTCAGACACAGAGTGAAACTCCCTCTACACCGTCCCATCACACACTCCCGGGGTCAGACACAGAGTGAAACTCCCTCCACACCGTCCCATCACACACTCCCGGGGTCAGACACAGAGTGAAACTCCCTCCACACCGTCCCATCACACACTCCTGGGGTCAGACACAGAGTGAAGCTCCCTCCACACTGTCCCATCACACACTCCCGGCGTCAGACACAGAGTGAAGCTCCTTCCACACCGTCCCATCACACAATCCCAGGGTCAGACACAGAGTGAAGCTCCTTCCACACCGTCCCATCACACACTCCCGGGGTCAGACACAGAGTGAAGCTCCTTCTACACCGTCCCATCACACAATCCCGGGGTCAGACACAGAGTGAAACTCCCTCTACACCATCCCATCACACACTCCCGGGGTCAGACACAGAGTGAAACTCCCTCTACACTGTCCCATCACACACTCCCAGGGTCAGACACAGAGTGAAACTCCCTCTACACTGTCCCATCACACACTCCCGGGGTCAAACACAGAGTGAAGCTCCCTCCACACCGTCCCATCACACACTCCCAGGGTCAGACACAGAGTGAAACTCCCTCCACACTGTCCCATCACACACTCCCGGGGTTAGACACAGTGAAACTCCCTCCACACTGTCCCAGGACATGGGAGTGTTTGCAGTAGAATTTACCTGACCCTTAATATAATACCGCAGGACCTGTGACGCTCTGGAACTACAAATGGGATTTGGTTTTCCGGACATTCCTGTTGGAATGACAGTGTTGGAGGTTCCCTGGGTTGAGATGAAATTCCTGGGAGACAGATTCCCGGACGAGCGTCTGGGTGTGGTTCTCAGAACCACCTACCTGGGGTGGGAGGAACATGGTCAGTGTGGCCGGCACCTGATAGTTTCGATCCAAGTCCGAGGGGATACCCTCCGCATCTGCGTTCTCAAGAATATTCTCACTCACTGTTTCAAGAGAGAAAAAAATTACAGTTGGCCCTCCTCATCCGCGAATTCAACCAACCGCGAATCGCGAAAACCCGGAAGTGCTCTTCCAGCACTTGCTGTTCGAGCATGTACAGACTTTTTTTCTTGTCATTATTCCCTAAACAATGCAGTATAACAACTATTTACATAGCATTTACATTGTATAAGGTATTATAAGTAATCTAGAGATGATTTAAAGTATACAGGAGGATGTGCGTGGGTTATCATGGATCGGGATAAAAAAAATCATAAGTTCTCTTACTAAATAAGTCGGAACAGGTACATCCAGTATTATTTAGCATCAGTTAGTCAAACATTTTTCTTAATATATAGATTATATTTTACCTCTCTATGCATATAAAACATTTAAGTACGCATGTTTCAGCGCCGGGCTCGGGAACAGAAGTTTCCGAGTTCGATCCAGTGACAGATCGCTCCTGAGTGCACTCTCTTTCCATGCCGGGTTGATGTGGAGGATCAAAAACCCAAAACCCAATAATTAAACCACTGTGTTCCTTAGTAATAATTGTAGCTTTCATCTGGGCAGGGCCTTTCTCACTTTATCCATTAAAATTGTTCCAATCATTGACCAACTGTAGCCTAACGCTTTTCCAGTGACCGATGGTGTTTCACCTCTTTCCAATCACTTTATTACTTCCACTTTATTTTCAATCATTATCGTGATTATTTTTGTGAACAGAAACACTGCGGATTCAGAGCCTCACTGCTGGGTCCTAATGTCCACCGCATTGAGACAGGTTAAATAAGGTCTGGGGTACCGCTGGGTCCTAAGGTCCACCGCATTGAGACAGGTTGAATAAGGGACTTGAGGATCTGTGTTTTTTTGGTATCAGCGAGGGGTACCGGAACCAATCCCTCACGGATAAGGAGGGCCGACTGTAATCCCAGCCTTCCCAAGACCGCAGCCTCTTCCCACCACCACCACCGCCATGCCCGTGCAAAAGAGCCAGTGAAATACGGAGAGGGCAGGAATGAGGTCAGGTGAGGAGAAGGGGTGTGGAGATTCGCTCCAGGGGGGAAACATTTACTCCCCTGCCCTGGATGGGGGAGCGGAACCGGTTCTCCACAGGATCTTTCTGTGCCTAGACATACAAACTATGGGGAACAGTGGGTGGGAAGGTAATCAGTGTGGGACCTGCCTCTCCAAATGTGCAGCCTTTCCTAGTCAGATAGTGGAGCAATGTGAGAGGGGTATGGAGGTGGGCGGGATGAGGAGGTGAGGGAGAGGGGAGTTGTTTGACTTCCTACCCGAGGGTTGGGAGACGTCCAGCCACTCGTCTGCCCCAGCTCCTAGAGTCTCCACCGATATCTCCTGGAGAGAGAATAAAGGAAGTTGGTTATGGGAGAGAGGGTTTCCCAACTTCCTCACCACCCCCCTTCCCCATTCCCTCATCACAACTGGGGGGGAGGGGTCGGAGTTCGAAGTTCAATTCCGGCAACTTTGTCAGCAGTTTGCACATCCTTCATGTGAACCCGTGCGTTTCCTCCGGGTGCTCTGCTTTCCTCCCACAGTCCAAAGACGTACCGGTTGGTTGGTTAATCAGTCAATTGTCCTGTGATTAGTTAAATAGGTGGGTTATGGCACTTTGGGCTAGAAGGGTCTGATCTGCAATGTATTTCTAAATAAATAAACAAACCATCCAACAAGTTCCTTCCTCTCCCTGTACCCCCTCCCCCCACTTTGCTGGGAGGGGCTGGAGAGCAGCTGTTCCCAAAAGTAGAACCAGGAGGAGCTGAAACAGCTGGCAAGCATCCCCTAGCCCCACCTCGACAACAGAACAACGTGGACCAAGGACTCGTGTCTGCACTAAGATCTTGCTTCTGCACAGTCTGTTTTTGCTGTATGATACTTTAAACCCTATTTATGTTGTGTGTGTGGCCTGTATCCAAGTATCTCTGACGCTGCAAGATTTTCATTGTTACCTGTATCTCACCTGGTTCCTTCAGCTTGTCACGGCAGGGTTTAATGGGGAGAACCCCCCACTACCTATTAAATATTGTGCCACTCAAATAGCCTCTGGCAGCCAAGTCCAGCTCCTGACCTTCATGTGTGGCTTGTCTATCAAGCCTGGGGGAATCGTTTCTACTGACAGGAGAAGGGGAAAAGGCGGGTTACTGATGCCTTAATACCGGTCGCTTCAGGCAGACGGGGCTCATCAGCCGTGGCTGGCAGCTCATCTGGAAGGAGAACTTTGATCTCAAACTTCCGCGGCCCTGTGGTTATACCCGCTCATGGGGCAGGCTTTGGGATTAAACTCCAGAGCAAACTGTGGAGCTGGAGGCCTGAACGCAGTCCGATGTTGAGTTCAAATCTGACTGGCATCTCCTGCGATGATGCTGGTCCCAAACTATCGGTCTCTGCCATTACTTTAGATTCACCAGCTGCCTGGAGAGGGGCAGCCTGCTACCTAGCCTCTCCATATCGTACTGCCCTGCTGGGGCACAACAACCGCGGTCAACTCTGACCCATCAGGTACCACACCACACTCCTGCAGAAACTTTACTTGATTTACCTCCGCCACAGCGGGTGGCATCTGGCCAATCGTGTCGTCTTCCTCGAAAACATCTGCCATCGTGTCGATGATCTGTGCCTGGGAACAGAAGAGGACCATCAGACACATGTGCCCGCGCCCCCAAATTCCCCGATCCCTCCCGCTCCCCACAATCGCAGAGTTTACCTCATTTTTCCTTCCCGTCGAATCCGCTCCCGATGCGCTTTCCACTTGTTCACCCTTTCCCGGCAAAGGTGGACAATCCCAGAGTGGATCGCTGATGCGGAGGGGTGATGTGACCAGGAGTATAGTGGATGGGGACTGGGGAGGAGGGTCAGCAGGGGCTCAGTGGGCCAAAGGGTCTGATGCACGTCTCTGGCGTACTGTTGAAGTGGGGGAAAAGGAACAGGATCTGAACTTTCCTGAAGAGTCCGATTGGTCGACCAACACCATAAGACCTGCCAAGACATTTTCCGGGCTGTCGTATCTTTTTCCACAGGGGCCAGCTCCACATACAGCAACATCCCCCTCATAACATGACAACAGAGAATTTAAGATAACAGAGACATCCAACATCGAAGATCTCCATCATCCAGAACTTACCATCTTCTCATAGCTAGGCAGGAGGCCCAGAAACCTGAAGCTCCACACCTCCAGGTCTCGAACCCGAATCACACCTCAGTAATCTTGCACTATGTATTTGTTCAAATTATACTTCTTCTTGTATAAAGTGGATGATTGATGGTTTCCTGTGAATACTGCATTTATAACCATGTAACAATTACAGCACAGAAACAGGCCATCTCGGCCCTTCTAGTCCGTGCCGAACGCTTACTTTCGCCTAGTCCCACCAACCTGCACTCAGCCTATAACCCTCCATTCCTTTCCTGTCCATATACCTATCCAATTTTTTTTTTAAATGACATAATCGAACCTGCCTCTGCCACTTCTACTGGAAGCTCATTCCACACAGCTACCACTCTCTGAGTAAGGAAATTCCCCTTCGTGTTACCCCTAAACTTTTGCCCCCTAACTCTCAGCTCATGTCCTCTTGTTTGAATCTCCCCTACTCTCAATGGAAAAAGCCTATCCACGTCAACTCTATCTATCCCCCTCATAATTTTAAATACCTCTATCAAGTCCCCCCTCAACCTTCTAAGCTCCAAAGAATAAAGACCTAACTTGTTCAACCTTTCTCTATAACTTAGGTGCTGGAACCCAGGTAACATTCTAGTAAATCTCGTCTGTACTCTCTCTATTTTGTTGACATCTATAATTCGGTGACCAGAACTGTACACAATTCTCCAAATTCAGCCTTACCAATGCCTTGTACAATTTTAACTTTACATCCCAACTCCTATACTCAATGCTCTGATTTATAAAGGCCAGCATACCAAAAGCTTTCTTCACCACCCTATCCACATGAGATTCCACCTTCAGGGAATTATGCATCATTATTCCTAGTTCAAAGGCAACACGAGTGAACCTGCAGATGCTGGAAATAAATAAAAACACAAAATGCTGGCAGAACTCAGCAGGCCAGACAGCATCTATGGGAGGAGGTAGTGATGACGTTTCGGGCCAAAACCCTTCATCAGGAGTGAAGTAACATGGGATGGCGGAGGGGGGATAAGAAGTGGGGGGAGGGATGAAGTAGAGAGCTGGGAAGTGATAGGCTGGGGGAAGGTGGAGAATTATGGGAAATAAAAGAGAAGGTAGGGCTGGGGGGAGATAATAGTGAGGGGGGGAGAAAAAGAAAGAGAACCACACTAAAATAATAGGGATGGGGTAAGGAGGGGCAGGGGCTCAGTCCTCCAGCAGTGGCGGGATCTCCCTGTCTCCCTTCAATTCCACCGACCGTTCCCACTCTGACACGTCTGTCTATGTCTGTCCTCTACCGTCAAGATGAGGCCACATGCAGGTCGATGGAGCAATACCTTATCTCCCGCCTAGGTAGCCTCCTACCTGCCGGCATGAACATCCAACTCACAGACCTCCGTTGATACCCCTGCCCCCCTTTACCCCCATCCCTATCTATTATTTTAGTCTGGTTCTCTTTCTCTCTCTTTTTTCCCCCTCACTATTATCTCCCCCCAGCCCTACCTTTCTTTCTCTTTTATTTCCCATAATTCTCCAGCTTCCCCCAGCCCATTTCCCTTCAGCCTATCACTTACCAGCTCTCTACTTCATCCCTCCCCCCACTTCTTATCCCCCCCCCTCGACCATCCCATGTTACTTCACTCCTGATGAAGGGTTTTGGCCCGAAATGTCGTCACTACCTCCTCCGATAGATGCTGTCTGGCCTGCTGAGTTCTGCCAGCATTTTGAGTTTTTATTATTCCTAGTTCACTCTGTTCTACTGCATTCCTCAATGCCCTACCATTTATCTTGTATGTCCTATTTTGATTAGTCCTACCAAAATGTAGCACCTCACACTTATCAACATTAAACTCCATCTGCTATCTTTCAGCCCACTCTTCTAACTGGCCTAAATCTCTCTGCAAGCTTTGAAAACTTTCTTCATTATCCACAACGCCACCTATTATCTGCATACTTACTAATCCAATTTACCACCCCATCATCCAGATCATTAATGTTTATGACAAACAACATTGGACCCAGTACAGATCCCTGAGGCACACCACTAGTCACTGGCCTCCAACCTGACAAGCAGTTATCCACCACTACTCTCTGGCATCTCCCATCCAGCCACTGTTCAATCCATTTTACTACTTCAATATTAATACCTAACGATTGAACCTTCCTAACTAACCTTCCCTGCAGAACCTTGTCAAAGGCCTTACTGAAGTCCATATAGACAACATCCACTGTTTTACCCTCGTCAACTTTCCTAGTAACCGCTTCAAAAAATTCAATAAGATTTGTCAAACATGACCTTCCACGCACAAATCCATGTTTACTGTTCCTGATCAGACCCTGTCTATCCAGATAATTATATATACCATCTCTAAGAATACTTTCCATTAATTTACCCACCACTGGCGTCAAACTTACAGGCCGATAATTGCTAGGTTTGCTCTTAGAACCCTTTTTAAACAATGGAAACAGATGAGCAATATGCCAATCCTCCGGCACCATCCCCGTTTCTAACGACATTTGAAATATTTCTGTCAGAGCCCCTGCCATTTCCACACTAACCTCCCTCAAGGTCCAAGGGAATATCCTGTCAGGACCTGGAGACTTATCCAATTTATATTCTTTAAAAGCTCCAGCACTTCCTCTTCCTTAATCATCATAGTTTCCCTAACTACCCTACTTGTTTCACTTACCTTACACAATTCAATATCCTTCTCCTTAGTGAATACCGAAGAAAATAAATTGTTCAAAATCTCCCCCATCTCTTTCAGCTCCACACATGGCTGTCCACTCTGATTTTCTAAGGGACCAATTTTATCCTTCACTATCCTTTTGCTATTAATATAACTGTAGATACCCTTTGGATTTACTTTCACCTTACTTGCCAAAGCAAACTCGTATCTTATTTTAGCTTTTCTAATTTCTTTAAGATTCTTTTGACATTCTTTATATTCCTCGAGCACCTCATTTACTCCATGCTGCCTATATTTATTGTAGATCTCTCTCCTTTTCCAAACCAAGTTTCCAATATCCCTTGAAAACCATGGCTCTCTCAAAATTTTAACTGTTCCTTTCAACCTAACAGGAACATAAAGATTCTGTACCCTCAAAATTTCACCTTCAAATGACCTCCATTTCTCTATTACATCCTTCCCATAAAACAAATTGTCCCAATCCACTCCTTCTAAATCCTTTCGCATCTCCTGAAAGTTAGCCTTTCTCCAGTCAAAAATCTAAACCTGAGTCCAGACCTATCCTTCTCCATAATTATATTGAAACTAATGGCATTGTGATCACTGGACCCGAAGTGCTCCCCAACACATACCTCCATCACCTGACCTATCTCATTCCCTAACAGGAGATCCAACACTGCCCCTTCTCTAGTTGGTACCTCTATGTATTGCTGCAAAAAACTATCCTGCACACATTTTACAAACTCCAAAGCATCCAGCCCTTTTACAGAATGGGCTTCCCAGTCAATCTCCCACAATCAGAACCTTGTGCTTACTACAAATATCTGCTATCCCCTTACAGATTTGCTCCTCCAATTTTCGCTCCCCATTAGGTGGTCTATAATATACCCCTATAAGTGTTGGTACACATTTCACATTCCTCAATTCCACCCAAATAGTCTCCCAAATAGTCTAAACTATCCTGCCAAAGCACCGCTGTAATTTTTCTCTGACAAGCAATGCAACACCTCCCCCTCTTCAACACATACAAACAGGCTGCAGGAACTCAGCAGGTTGGGCAGTGTCTGTGGAAACGAACAGTCAACGTATTGAGCTGGGACCCTTCGTCAGGACAAAGGGTCTCAACCCGAAACATTGACAGCTCATTTCCACAGATGCTGCCCGACCTGCTGAGTTCCTCCAGCTTGTTTGTATGTGTTGATTTGACCACAGCATCTGCACTGTACTTTGTGTTTACCTCCCCCTCTTGCCCCTCTGATTCTATCACACCTGAAGCAATGAAATCCAGCAATATTTAGTTGCCAATCACACCCCTCCTGCAACCATGTTTCACTAATAGCTACAACATCATAATTCCAGGTATCAATCCATGCTCTAAGCTAATCCACCTTTCTTACAATGCTCCTAGCATTAAAGTAGATGCATTTAAGAAACTCTCCACCTCTTACTCTCTGTTTATCCCTAACAGTGCAAACAACTTCATTATCTTTTTCTTCCTTCTCCCCTACATCTTCGGTCTGAGCACTCCCCTTCTCTGTGACCTGCCTATCCTCCCCCACACACTGTCTACTTGCTTTCTCTATTTGTGAACTAACCTCCTCTCTCCTAATCTCTTCAATTTGATTCCCACCCCCCAACCATTCTAGTTTAAAGTCCCCCCCAGTAGCCTCCGGCGCTTTGTGCCTGTGATGCTGTGTGAATACGGTTTCACTGTGTGCATGCACTTGTATAGAGAGCACCAGACACGGTCACATCCCTCCCACGTACTGGCAGGAGGTACTGTGTCAAGAAGGCAGCATCCTCATTAAAGGTCTCCGCCATCTGGGCCAGGCCATCTTCTTCCAAGAGGCACAGAAGCTTGAGGTCCCAAAGTTCAAAGTAAATATATTATCAAAGTACATACAGAACCACGAGGTTCATTTCCTTGTGGGCATACTCTATAACTCTACAGAATAATAACCATAACAGAGTCAAAGAACGACCACACCAACTTGGGCCTTCGACCAGCGTGCAGAAGATAACAAACTGTGCAAACACAGTAAGAAATAAGCAAAAAATATCAAGGGCATGAGATACAGAGTCCTCTGAAAGTGAGTCAGTTGGTTGCGAGAACATTTCAATGATATTGAAAGTGAAAATGAGTGAAGTTCAGTGAACAGCTACTTCCCTTCAACACACACAAAATGCTGGAGGACCTCAACAAGCCAGGCAGTATCTAGGAAAAGTACAATTGACTCTCCGGACCGAACCCTTCAGCAGGACACTACTCCAGGGATAGCTACTTCCCTTCAACCATTTGGTTCTTGAACCAACCAGCACAACCCTAATCACCACCTCAGGTACAGACACTACAAACCACCTCTTCAGCTTCATTAAATTTCTCCCTTGGAAGAACATGGGACACCCTGTAAGATGTCTCTGGATGCTTTGAGGTAGAGGTGGACAGATCGATATCTCCAGGAAAGATCGGGACCTGTTCGCCCCACCCCAACCAAATTCCGGAGACTCGTCCATCAATCCTTTCAGCCCCCTGAGTGTGTGCTTACCCTTCTCCCCAGTCCCTATCCACACTAACTCCACAGAGGCAAGATGGTGCCGGGGAACCACAGCGATGAGTTGCAGGCAGCTTACAAAGCTTCTAAATGTACTCCTACTGCAATCTGCAGCCTGTAATCTCCCTTTAAGTACCATTTTCTGAACCATCTCAATGAACTAGCAAATTCACAATCTTCTGAAGGACTTGGAAGACTTAACTCTCAGGCAGACTCCAAACCAGGCTCAAACAGAGGGCCATGAAATTCCTCTACCCAGCATCTTGCTAGCAAATGTACAGTCACTGGAGAACAAAACTGAGGACCTAAAGGGACGATTGCTGTATCGGAGGGAAATGCGGAATTGCTGCAGTCTCTGTTTCACAGAGACATGGCTCACTCTAGACATGCTGGATACGTCAGTAAGACCAGAAGGCTTCTGTTTGCACAAGATGAACCGGACTGCTGTTTCAGAGAAAGCAAAAGATGGGGATCTGTGTCTCATTATCAATTCTTTGCGGTGGTCGGACACAGTGGTCTTGTTGCAATCTTGGTCCCTGATCTGAAACAACTAATGATTTAAGTGTCAACCATTCTGCTTCTCAAGAGAGTTCTCCTTTGTCATCTTGACAGAGTTTACATAACACCAAAGACAATGTTTATCAGCCACTTGATGTATTGAGTGCCACCATCAGCAAACAAGAAACAGTCTACCCCGACTCGTTTCACATCATTGTCGGGAACTTCAGTCAGGTCTGTTTGAAAAACATCTGTCCAATCATCATCAACATTTCCCCTACAGCACCAGGGGTGCTGCCTATAGGCAGAGGCCAAAGAGCAGGGCTCTAGAGTCAAGGGCAATAAAGAGGCAGTTGCAGGTGCCAGGGCAGGGGTGGTGGGACTGCTTCCATTTGGTGGACTGGGTCAGAGATCTGAACCAATGTACCATGGTTGTTGTCACAGGCTTTATAAAACCATGTGCACATGCCCACAATAAATTTCGCAGTCTGCCTCTACCAGAAGCCCTGGATGAACCATGAGGTCCGCAATCTGCTGAGGGCCAGACCAGTGGCGTTCAGGTCTGGCGACCAGGTAAAGTATAAGAGTTCCAGCTGCGATTCATGGACAGCCATCTCACATGTGAAGTAGCAATTCTGGAGCAAACTTGAATCACTGAAGGATGCTTGACATCAGTGACAGGGTTTGAACACAATCACCTCCAACAAAATTAAACCAAGCGACAGAGGTGACAATGTCATCACTCCCAGATGAGTCAATGCCTTTTATTCCTCACTTTGACCATCAAAGTATGGACGCACCTTCACAGACTCCTACAGCCCCCACTGACCCTGTGATTTTAGTCTCTGAGGCCAACGTGAGAGCATCCTTCAGGATGGAGAATCCCAAGAAAGCACCTGGCCCAGACGGGTAGGTGGCCAGATGGGTAGGTGGCCAGACGGGTAGGTGGCCAAGTACTAAAGACCTGTGCTGGAGTGTTCACCGGTACCTTTAACCATCAGCTTCAGCAGTCTGCGGCACCCACCTGCTTCAAACAGGGTTCAATTATACCGGTACCTAAGAAGAGTGTGATAACCTGCCTCAATGAATATCATTCCATAGCACTTACATCCTCAGTGATGAAGTGTTTTGAGAGGTTGGTGATGAAACATCTCAACTCCTGCCTGAGATGTAACTTGGATCCGCTCCAATTTGCCTACTGGGATAACAGATCCACAGCAGGTGCCATTTCATTGGCTCTTCACTCAACCCTGGAACGTCCCGAAGCAAAGATGCTCTTCATCAACTACAGCTCGGCTCTCAATGCAATCATTCCCTCAAAACTGTTCAATAAGTCTCAATACCTCCTCGATTTCCTCACTTGCAGACCCCAGTCAGTTTGAATTGGGAACAACATCTCCTCCCAACCGCACAGGTGTGCTCAGCCCCCTGCTCCACTCATTGTGCATTTACGACTGTGAGGCCAAGCACAATTCCAGGCCATATGTGTGTAAAGAGGGTTTCTTCTTTTTGTTAACTAGCAGGAATGCTAATTTACTGATAACGAGAATGGTATTCCTTTGTAAACCAAATGGGGATTAATGTTCTTTCTTCTGAGTCTGTAAGCTTTTGTTGACGGGCTTTTGGGCAGATCGGCGCGAGGGGGTCGAGAGAGAGGACGCATTGCTCTAAGCTGGGCGAGGATCGGACCCTAAAGGGGGGTCCGAGGCCGGGAGATTCTCCGAGGGGGGGGGGGGATGAAGCTAGATGTGCTTGGTTGACCACTCGGAGGGTCCTGAGCTGTTTGGAGAGTCGAGGAGTTCGGAGGGTCCTGAGCTGCGAGTCGAGGAGTTCGGAGGGGATTGAATGGTGGCCAGAAGACTTCAGAAATTGAGCTCCAACGGCTGTGCACGAAGTGGTTTGGACTTTGATAAGTTTGGCGCCTTTTCTTTAATTTTCTCTTCATATATACTGTATCGTTATTAATCACTTAGTTATAGTAACCTTTATAAATTGTACTCATTTAATCGCATATGGTGTACTGTCTGTTTTTGGGCGAGGCGGGGACATCACACAGCATCCACACCAGCTGATTACCCAGTTTGGTGGGGCAGAAGGCTGCTCCCCCTAGACGAGAACAAGCTGAGCGAGCCTGAGACGACCCAGGGGGTTACATGTGAATTTGCTGATGACGCCACTGTTAGCTGTCAAATTACAGGTGGTGATGAATCAGCACATGGGAGGGAAACTGAAGACCTGGCTGAGTGGCACCACAAACACCTCTGAATGTCAGCAAGACCGAGGAGTTTGTTATTGGATTCAGGAAGAGGAAACTGGAGGTCCATGAGCCAGTTCTCATCAGGGATCAGAGTGGAGAGGGTCAGTAACTTTAAATTCTCCATTGCTATTATTTTTGATTATCTATATTGGGTCCAGCACGTACCTACCATCATGGCAGTGCCTCTACTTTCATCAATGTTAGCCAAGATTCGGCTTGTCACCTAAAACTTTGAGAAACTTCTATAGAAGTGTAGGAGAGAATATTGACTGGCTGCAACACAGCCTGGTATGGAAACACCACTTCCTTTGAACAGAAAATACTACAAAACATAGTGGATACGGCCCAGTCCATCACAGGTAAAGCCCTCCCCTCCACTGAGCACATCTACGCAGAGTGCTGTCGTAAGAAAGCAGCGTCCATCATCAAGGACCCCCACCACCCAGGCCACGCTCTCTTCTCACTGCTACCATCAGGAACCCCCACCTTCCAGGCCACGCTCTCTTCTCACTGCTACCATCAGGAACCCCCACCTTCCAGGCCACGCTCTCTTCTCACTGCTACCATCAGGAACCCCCACCTTCCAGGCCACGCTCTCTTCACACTGCTACCATCAGGGAGGAGGTTCAGGAGCCTCAGGACCCTCACCACCAGGTTCAGGAACAGTTATTACTCTTCAACCATCAGGCTCCTGAACCAGAGGGGACAGCTTCACTCACTCCAACACTGAAATGTTCCCCCATTCTCTAGGCTCACTTTCAAGGACTCTTCATCTCATGTTGCCGATAGTAATTACGTTTATTATTACTATTGTTACTACTATCATTTATATTTGCACACTGGTTGTTGTCCGTCCTGTAGGGGGCGGTCTTTCACGGATTCTATTTTGTGTTTCTGCTATTTACTGTGGATGCCCGAAGGAACTGAACCTCAGGGTTGTGAATGGTGACATAAACAGTGTGTACATTGATAACACGTTTACATTGCACAGTACAGTTTTACATCTGATTTATGTTCCGTGCGTGCCTGTGATGCCGCACGTTTCCCACTGCTTCCTGTACCTCACCGCACGCCGGCAGAAACCGGACTTGACTTACCTCCGTCACAGCCTGTGACATCCGGCTGATTGTCTCGTCTTCCTCGGGAATGTCTGACATCCTCTCGGTGACCCGTGCCTGGGAACAGAAGCAAAGTCGTCATGACGTGTGGGGCAGGGGGTTAGCCACAG